>NC_133122.1:124843674-125140131 GCF_033568475.1 Henckelia pumila | reverse complement strand
AGCATTATTTGGATGAGTTTGTTATTATTTTCATCGATGATATTCTTATCTATTCGAAGAACCATACTGACCATGCAGAGCATTTGAGGATCGTCTTGCAGATTTTGCGAGCCGAACAGTTTTTTTCCAAGCTGTCTAAGTGTGAGTTCTGGTTGGACCCAGTTGTCTTCCTCGGTCATATTATTTCAGGAGATGGGATTGAAAGAGTTGATGCCCCGTTAGCCAACTTGTGGCTAAGGGCTTTGAGAGTCTCTTTTTGTAAATAATCTTTGTTTAATATAATATATGTTCTTTAAATGGCGTTTACTTTATCTTATTATTATATAATGATATACTATTGCTATTTTGATAAAGACCTTGAATATACTAAAGTAAGATGAGATAGTGAATATAGAGAGTTCACTATCATGAAACACATCTTATGTTCACTGTATATTCTAAACAGTTTCTAGTCAATTGAGCCGTCCACAAATAAGGATAAGGATCGCTCGAGATTGAGACTAGCATTTGCGATGCCGAGTACCATGTTTCATTGGTATGGAACATAGAGATGTTCGAATCATGCAAATGGATATTCATATGATGAATGATCGAACTACCCTATTCGGACTTTCCAAGTGGTTATCACTTATCGAGTGGATATAGTCCGCGGTTTTGGTTGTACACCATTAGTCCTTATTACTTGAAATATCATTGAGACTCTATATGCTAGTACTGTGCTTTGACTCATTTACCGACTCTATTAGGGTCATCAGGTGTCGGGATTGGGTACAGTTACGACACATATAGGAGTCGATGCTTTGTTGTCAAGGATTCACCGCACACTTGCGAGTGTGGATATCCTATACAATCTGAGGAGATATTAGTGTGACAAATCTTGGCCAGAGTACATGATGTGCTTTAAGAAATGGTTTCTTAGTAGCACATGCGATGTCACTATTTGATCTTCAAGATGCATTGTATAGTTATCGAATCTCGAACGACTCTCGATTTACCAATGGTTGTTGATTCGATCGGGATATATGGTTGAAGGGACAATACTGTGCGCTAACCAAAATCAACTGGTTCTTGCAGGCACTATCAGTGATACCTAGGGAATCATGGGGCGATGTTGCTAGACGCTCTTACCATGATTCGATGGGCAAGTCGGAAATTGTTGTTCCGAGTCACAAGGAGTTGTGAGCCCACGGCTAGCTGTATCCCTGAACCATTGAGGGTCACACAAGTAATGGATTTCTAATTCCCGTTGAGATAATTAAATTTAAAGAGTTAAATTTAGTGGATAAAGAAGTAGGACTTCTTATTTAAAAGTAGAGGGAGTAAGATTTCCCAAAATGACATATTGATGGACATTTTTGGAAACCACTGAATTCAGATTCAGAAATTTTTTCTTGACTTTAAAAGATGCAGAAATGGTTTCTATGCACATTGGTGAAATTGGTTTATCAATCTGAGTCACGATGAATTTTATATTAATTTTTGAACATGCGGGCTTTGCTTGTCAAGCTTGAACTTATGACTAATGGGCCCTAAGCTGTTAGCAGCCCACATTATAAATAAGTTATTGCAGTACAGAAATTGATACAATCAAGGCATAAAAATTCGAAACCCTAGAGCTCTCTCTCTAGAGAATTCGGCCGCCCCCCTCCTCTACTGTGTTCGAGAATTTCAGTCTGCAAATTTCGGATTTGCAGTCTGAATTAGCAGATCAAATCTGTTATTTCTCTTTGTAGAAACTTCTGATAGACTTTCTAGTGCAGTCTATCAGAGGGATTAAACTTTTGTTCGTGGACCTTATTGAAGAAAAGTTCGTTCATCAGTTCCTGGAATATACAACAAGAGCAGTTTAATCTGTTGGTGTCCATAATCTCGCTTCGAGATTTTAAGGTAAAATTTATATTGTTTAAATTTTATGTTATCAATTTTAATCGTAGGAATTTGATACCCATGATATGGAATCGTTTCATATAAAATTTTAAAACTTCCGCTGCACCGGGTATCACTTTTTTTTCGATCCGGAGAACGACAGTGTTCCAACAGTGGTATCAAAGCCAGGTTGTTCTTGGATTTTACGATTAAAATATTGTTCAATTGTACAAGCCTCGATTTTTCAGAAAAATAAAACGAAAAAAAAAAAGAAAAAATAAATTTTAAGTTTCCGGGGGGCTGCCCGCTGCCCAAAAAGGCAGCAGGAGGCCGCTGCCCTGCGCGCAGAGTGTCTGCGCGCAGCTGGGCCACGGATGCGGCCCAGCAGCCCAGCGACTGGGCTTGGCCCCCGGCCCAAATGTCGGGGACTGCCCAAGAACGTCCCGGGCAGCCCAGAAAAATTAAAATTTTTTTTTTTGAAATTTTGAATTTCAGTCCGTTAATTGTTATCGGGCCCTGTTTTTGGCCCGATTAAAAATTGTTTCAGTTGGTCCATGAGGCAATGAGTCAAAATTGTTTGAGCCCAAAATTTTTTAAGAAAATTAATTTTTTGGATAAATTTTGAATTTTGGAAATTTATAAATTTAATCCAATAAATTAAATCTTTAAATTAATAATTTTGGTACAATTGATAATAAAATATGATTTTATGTATAAAATTGGATTTTATATGTAAAATATGATTTTATGGATAAACTAGATAAATATGATTTTATATATAAAATAAGATTTTATGTATGAAATATGATTTTATCTATTTAAATTTATTGTCATTGCATGCTATCCAATAAATTAATTTTGAATTAAATATTATTGGATAAGGATGATCGATTGCCATGACCAATATTATAGGTGTATACTAGGTTGTTTACATTTGGTTTTATTATTGTTGTTGTGTTTTATTAATGTGTCTGGTTTATGGCCCAATATGAATTGTCATATGTAATATAAGTGGGCCTGGTTTATGGCCCGTTCCCACCCTTAAAATATGTATCCCCTACTTGTCATCGAAATTTATTGTAAATTTATAAGACTCAGTGGGAGATAAATATTGGAAGACAAAGATGGGCCCAGCAGACAATAAAGACCGAAAAAATGTAAATTGAAAGCTCAATGTAATAGAATTGCATTGCATACTTGCATATTACCTAGGATTGGACTTAGACTCGTGATTGGCAACCACGGGTCGATTAGTAATTGAATCGATCATCCTAAAATAATATATGATATTATTGTTGTATGCATGTTTAGACTAAATTGTATGAATCCCGCAAGCATACAAATTTTGAATGATGAGACAAATTTTTCAAAATTAAAATTTCTCATTTTAAATATGATTTAAAATTGATATCAAGATAAACAAAAGGGCATTAAAATATTGTTTAAATGTTCCTACCTTCCATCAACGATCAATGTATGAGATGCTACCCGCGGATACGGTTCGGCTCATATTATTGGGGGGCCCGTTCGTCGGAAAGCTGTACATTGGATCGACACATGTTGTAAGTTGGGTGGAACTCCCATGGGATTGGCTCATATTATTGGGGATCCACATGGCGACCGTCCATCACAACTTAATATTGATGGGTCATCTTGACGTGTCACAATAAATGGCGTCATATTATTGGGCCCTTATTGGACATGAGGTAAAAACATGGAGGTTGTTTTGGAAGCAATTGGGCTCTACCTTTTGAAAATTATGGTTGGCTGATATTATTCGGGACTATAGTTTGTCAATTGGACTCTATGTTCCCACTAAAGAAAATGTTTCTCATTTTCACTAGAGGGTAGTGAAATCGTTAAAATAGTGGGAGTGAGATTTATAAAATAAATTTTGCCATATTTTATGTCTTAGTATATTTATTAAACAAATCACTGATAATTGTCTGTTTCTTTTCAGTATTTCATTACAATGAATTCGCGTAATCCACTATTCTTGATTCTCGAACAAAACAAACTGACTGGCGCAAACTATACGAAATGGTTCCGTAAGTTGAAGATTGTCTTGACCTCGGAGAAGATGTTCTACGTGTTAGAAAAATCTCCTCCGAAGGAATCACCAGCTGATATAAGTCCGGAAGAGTTGGCCAAACTTGATAAATGGTGGGACTATGATATCAAGGCCAAATGCTATATGCAAGCTTCGATGTCTGATGAACTCTAGAGGCAATTTGAGGATACCGTGAATGCTGCTGACATTCACGTACAACTCAGGAAACTTTTTGGGGCTCAATCGAGAGCTGAAAGGTTCGCTACTGTAAAAGAGTTAATGACGTGTCGCATGCGTGAAGGGACTTCGGTCCGTGATCATGGGGTACGCATGATTTGGCTCATTCAGAAGTTGGTAACGCTTGAATTGGTATTGGAGCATGAACTCAATGTGGACTTATTTCTTCTCTCTCTTCCTTCATCGTTTGACGGTTTTGTGGTAAATTTCAATATGAACAAGATAGAGGCCTCCCTTGAAGAGATGGTCAATATGCTTGTAACTTATGAAGCCACTTTAAAGAAGGATAAACCGGTTCTCTTGGTGGGCTCCTCTTCTTCTGCTAAGAAGGGGCCAAGTACAAAGGATAAGAAACGTTCTGCCCCATCCAAGAAAACCGGACCCGAGAAGAAAAACAAGACAAAGGCTTCAAACGTGGAAAAATCCAAGGATGTTTGCCATCACTGCAAGAAACCCGGTCATTGGAAACGTAACTGCAAGGAATATCTCGAGCAGTTGCGAACTGCGAAGGGTATGTTTTATATTGAAATAAATGTTTCACTTAATACTACTTCTTGGGTATTGGATACCGGATGTGGATCTCACATTTGCAATGATTTGCAAGTGATGAAAAGAAGTCGCAAGCTTAGGATGGGTGAGACCCAGCTGAGGCTCGGAAATGGTTCTCGAGTTGAAGCCAAAGCTGTGGGAGACATTTGTTTAATTTTGCAGAATGATTTTAAGTTATTTTTTAGAGATGTTTTATATATGCCAGATTTGGTTAAAAACATTATTTCTATTTCTATGCTTGATAGAGATGGTTTTTCTTGCAATTTTGTGAATGGGATTTGCAATATTTACAAGAATGAATGTTTAATTGGATGTGGACAACTTGAAAACGATCTATATAACTTAAAATTAAAAGACGTTCCAATTATTTATGTTGATAAACCGGTAACAACAAATAAAAGGAAAATTGATAATCAAAACCCGGCAAACCTTTGGCATGCTAGGCTAGGTCATGTTTCCTCAAGGAGGATGAACAAGCTAGTGGGAGAGGGCATGTTTGATATGTCTGATATTAACTCTCTACCTACTTGTGAGTCCTGCCTGAAAGGAAAAATGACTAAATCTCCTTTCAAAGAAAAACCTGAGCGTAGTCAAAATCTATTGGATTTGATCCATACAGATGTTTGCGGACCATTTAGTATTGGTACAAAATTTGGTCACACCTACTTCATTACCTTTACTGATGATTATTCTAGGTATGGGTACTTATATTTGATGAAATATAAGTCTGAATCATTTGAAAAGTTCAAAGAATTCAAGGCTGAAGTAGAAAACAAACTAGGTAAGAGTATTAAAGCACTTCGATCAGATCGAGGTGGAGAATACTTAAGTACCGAGTTCTTGGATTATCTAAAAGAGAATGGGATTCTCTCTCAGTGGACTCCTCCTATGACACCTCAGCTGAATGGTGTTTCGGAGCGTCGCAATCGAACCTTGTTGGACATGGTTCGATCTATGATGAGCTTCACTGAGCTCCCACCTTTGTTTTGGGGCTATGCTCTTGAAACGACGGTATTATTGTTGAACAACGTCCACACTAAAGCAGTGGACAAAACACCATACGAGTTATGGAATGGCAAAGCTCCTAAGTATTCGTACTTGAGGATTTGGGGATGTCATGCTTACGTGAAGCAGACAGTGGGAGATAAGTTGGATAGTCGATCCACCTTATGTTATTTTGTAGGGTATCCGAAGAATTCAATCGGATATTATTTCTATTATCCTACTGAAACAAAAGTGTTTGTTTCAAGGAATGCCACCTTCTTGGAGAAGGAGTTCTTATTGGATAAGAAAGGCAAGATGATGGAACTCGAAGAAATTCGAGAAGAACCCGAGATACAAAATAACGATCCTATACCTCAAGAATCATCACAAGACACGCCTATTACTAGAAGGTCCGAGAGGACTTTTAGGCCTCCTATTAGATATGGTCTTCTTCTTGAAGGGGATCAAAGTGAACCCGACATTGGATGTGATCCGAGAAACTTCAAGGAAGCAATTTCTGATGTTGATTCGAACTTATGGCTTGAAGCTATGCAGTCGGAAATAGACTCAATGCATGCAAACCAAGTTTGATCTTTAGTAGATCCTCCCGATGGAATAGTTCCAATAGGGTGTAAATGGATCTACAAGAGAAAGCTTGGGCCTGATGGTAAGGTACTGACCTACAAGGTACGATTGGTTGCAAAAGGTTATACTCAAAGACAAGGAGTTGACTATGATGAAACCTTTTCACCAGTCGCAATGTTCAAGTCCATAAGAATCCTTATTGCCATAGCAGCTTGGTATGACTACGAGATATGGCAAATGGATGTGAAGACTGCATTTCTTAATGGAAACATTAAGGAAGAAATCTATATGATGCAGCCCGAGGGATTCACATTCATGAGAAGTGAGCATAAGGTATGTAAGCTTCAGAGATCGATCTATGGTCTCAAACATGCATCAAGAAGTTGGAACCAGAAATTTGATGAAACAATAAAGGACTTTGGTTTCATCAAGAACCCGGAGGAACCGTGCGTGTACAAGAAAGTAGTTAAGGATGCTGTGACATTCTTAGTACTTTATTTTGATGACATCTTACTCATTGGGAATGATGTAGGGATGTTGCAGTCAACAAAGATATGGTTTTCAGGTAGATTCTCGATGTAGGATTTGAGTGAGGCGTCTTATATTCTAGGGATACAGATCTATAGAGATAGATCTAAGAGAATGATAGGACTTACTCAAGCTACCTACATCGATACTATATTGAAAAGGTTTTCAATGGATAAGTCCAAGAGAGGACATCTACCTATGTGTCATGGAGTCTCTCTATCCAAGTCTATGTGTCCCAAGACTGACGAAGAGATAGAGAAAATGACACACATACCATATGCGTCAGCCATAGGGAGTATCATGTATGGGATGATATCTACCAGACCGGATGTGGCATTTGCTCTGAGTGTCACGAGCGGATATCAAGCCAATCCCGATCAAATGCATTGGAAAGCCGTGAAGGATATTCTTAAGTACTTGAGAAGAACTAAGAATGTATTCATGGTTTATGGAGGAAGAGATCTGAAATTGGAAGGCTATACCGACTCTAGCTTCCAAAGTGATGTGGATGACTCGAAGTCAACCTCTGGATTTGTGTTCATGCTCAATGGCGGTGCTGTCTCTTGGAAGAGTTCCAAGCAGGACACCACAGCGGATTCCACCACTGAGGCAGAATACATTGCGGCATCAGCTGCTGCTAAAGAGGCCGTTTGGATAAGGAATTTCGTCCAAGAGTTGGGCGTTATTTCTGAAGCTGTTGGTCCAGTCCCGGTGTACTGTGACAACACGGGTGCCATTGCTCAGGCAAAGGAACCAAGGTCTCATCAAAGATCCAAACACGTACTGAGGAAATACCATATCATCCGGGAGATCGTGGAAAGAGGAGACATCACTGTCGAGAGAGTGGCCTCTGCAGACAATATCGCTAATCCACTTACTAAGCCCTTTCCAGGACCATTATTTGACAAACATCGCGAAGCAATGGGACTGCGTAGTATGACTAGTTGGCTTTAGGGCAAGTGGGAGATTGAAAGAGTTGATGCCCCGTTAGCCAACTTGTGGCTAAGGGCTTTGAGAGTTTCTTTTTGTAAACAATCTTTGTTTAATATAATATACGTTCTTTAAATGGCGTTCACTTTATCTTATTATTATATAATGATATGCTCTTGCTATTTTGATAAAGACCTTGAATATACTAATGTAAGATGAGATAGTGAATATAGAGAGATCACTATCATGAAACACATTTTATGTTCACTGTATATTCTAAACAGTTCCTAGTCAATTGAGCCGTCCACAAATAAGGATAAGGATCGCTCGAGATTGAGACTAGAATTTGCGATGCCGAGTACCATGTTTCATTGGTATGAAACATAGAGATGTTCGAAGCATGCAAATGGATATTCATATGATGAATGATCGAACTACCCTATTCGTACTTTCCAAGTGGTTATCACTTATCGAGTAGATATAGTCCGCGGTTTTGGTTGTACACCATTAGTCCTTATTACTTGAAACATCATTGAGACTCTATATTCTAGTACTGTGCTTTGACTCATTTACCGACTCTATTAGGGTCATCAGGTGTCGGGATTGGGTACAGTTATGACACATATAGGAGTCGATGCTTTGTTATCAAGGATTCACCGCACACTTGCGAGTTTGGATATCCTATGCAATCTGAGGAGATATTAGTGTGACAAATCTCTGGCCAGAGTACATGATGTGCTTTAAGAAATGGTTTCTTAGTAGCACATGCGATGTCACTATTTGATCTTCAAGATGCATTGCATAGTTATCGAATCTCGAACGACTCTCGATTTACCTATGGTTGTTGATTCGATCGGGATATATGGTTGAAGGGACCGTACTGTGCGCTAACCAAAATCTACTGATTCTTGCAGGCACTATCAGTGATACCTAGGGAATCATGGGGCGATGTTGCTAGACGCTCTTACCATGATTCGATGGGCAAGTCGGAAATTGTTGTTCCGTGTCACAAGGAGTTGTGAGCCCACGGCTAGCTATATCCCTGAACCATTGAGGGTCACACAAGTAATGGATTTCTAATCCCCGTTGAGATAATTAAATTTAAAGAGTTAAATTTAGTGGATAAAGAAGTAGGACTTCTTATTTAAAAGTAGAGGGAGTAAGATTTCCTAAAATGACATATTAATGGACATTTTTGGAAACCACTGAATTCGAATTCAAAAAATTTTTCTTGACTTTAAAAGATGCAGAAATGGTTTCTATGCACATTGGTGAAATTGGTTTATCAATCTGAGTCACGATGAATTTTATATTAATTTTTGAACATGCGGGCTTTGCTTGTCAAGCTTGAACTTATGACTAATGGGCCCTAAGCTGTTAGCAGCCCACATTATAAATAAGTTATTGCAGTACAGAAATTGATACAATCAAGGCATAAAAATTCGAAACCCTAGAGCTCTCTCTCTAGAGAATTCGGCCGCCCCCCTCCTCTACTGTGTTCGAGAATTTCAGTCTGCAAATTTTTAATTTGCAGTCTGAATTAGCAGATCAAATCTGTTATTTCTCTTCGTAGAAACTTCTGATAGACTTTCTAGTGCAGTCTATCAGAGGGATTAAACTTCTGTTCGTGGACCTGATTGAAGAAAAGTTCGTTCATCAGTTCCTGGGATATACAACAAGAGCAGTTTAATCTGTTGGTGTCCATAATCTCGCTTCGAGATTTTAAGGTAAAATTTATATTGTTTAAATTTTATGTTATCAATTTTAATCGTAGGAATTTGATACCCATGATATGGAATCGTTCCATATAAAATTTTAAAACTTCCGCTACACCGGGTATCACTTTCTTTTCGATCCGGAGAACGACAGTGTTCCAACATGGATTTCTGTCGATCCCAGCAAGATCGAAGCGGTTATGAATTGGCCTAGACCAACATCAGTGCTTGAGATCAGAAGCTTTATGGATTAGCTGGATATTATCGCCGATTCATCGAGGGATTCTCTTCTATTTCCAAGACAATTACCCAGCTGACTCAAAAGAATGCACCTTTTATCTGGACTGCAGATTGTGAGGCTAGTTTTGTTGATCTGAAGAAGAGACTGACCAGTGCTCCGATTCTATCTATTCCATCAGGTACTGGAGGTTTTACCATGTATTGAGATTCTTCTAACCGAGTCTTAAGATGTGTTCTTATGCAGCATAAACACGTGATAGCATATGCATCGAGGCAGCTGAAGCCGCACGAGACTCGTTATCCGGTTCATGATCTTGAACTCGCTGCGATCGTATTTGCTTTGAAGATCTAGCGTCACTATCTTTATGGTAAGTCTTTAGAGATCTTTTCTGATCATAAGAGCCTTAAGTATTTGTTTTCACAGGCAGAGTTGAATATGAGACAGAGAAGATGGTTAGATTTGTTGAAGGATTTCGACTGTGAAATCAAGTACTACCCGGGAAAGTCGAATGCAGCTGCAGATGCCTTGAGCCAAAAGCTTTGTTCTTTATCTCTTTCTACTATCGGTGTTTCTCAGTTGATCGATGATTGTTGCACTTTTGGTTTGGTGTTTGAAACAGATAGGAGGACTATCAGAGTGTTTGTTATTCAAGCTGAGCCAGAGTAATTTATTCTGATCAAAGAAGCACAGAAGTCTGATCCGAGCAATCAGATTTCAGCATAGAAAGTCAAATTTGGGCATCAGCCTGAATTCCAGGTTAGAGATGATGTTTTGTTTGTGAATAACCGTATTGTTGTTCCTGATATTGCGGAGTTGAGGCTGTGTATTCTTTGAGAGGCACATTGCAGTCAGTTCAGTATTCATCCTGGAGGCCGTAAGATGTATAACGATCTGAAGAATCAGTTTTGGTGGAAGAGAATGAAGAGCGATGTTGCGAGTTTTGTATCCCAATGTTTGAACTGTCAGCAAGTGAAAGCAGAGAGGAAGCGAATGGGTGGCCTGTTGCACAGTCTATCTGTTACTGAATGGAAGTGGGATCACATTTTGATGGATTTTGTCACAAAGCTACTTCGATCTGTTCGATGATGCGATGGTATTTGGGTAGTAATAGACAGATTGACGAAGTCTGCTTGCTTTATTCCATACAAGATGACGTATCGTCACGATCAGATGACTAAGTTATATGTTAGCAATGTTGTGAGATTGCATGGTGTGCCGAAATCGATCGTTTCAGACCGAGACTCTAGATTCACTTTGCACTTTTGGCACAGTCTTAAGAGGCAATTGGTACGTGATTGCATCTGAGTACAACATATCATCCTCAGACCGACGGACAGTCAGAGCGGACTATCCAGACGTTAGAGGATATGTTTCGAGCAGTAGTGCTAGACTTTGGCACTAGTTGGCAGGATTCTTTGCCTCTTGTCGAGTTTTCTTACAACAGTTTCCAAGCGAGTATCGGTATGGTGCCTTTTGAGGCTTTTTACGGTAAGAAGTACCGATCTCCTTTGTTTTGGGACGATGTGTCTGAGTCACCTAATTTGGTATCGGATATGCTTCGAGATATGGCAGAACAAGTAAAGATCATTCAGACGAGAATGAAGTCAGCTCAGTATAGACAGGCAAAGAATGCAAATATCCGATGCATACCTCTGAGTTTTGATAAGGGAGACCGAGTATTCTTGAAGATTTCTACTTTCAGAGGCACTGTTAGATTTGGATAGAGAGGGAAGTTATCTTCGAGATTCATCGGGCCGTACGAGATTCTTGAGAAGTTAGGCGATCTTGCCTACAGGCTTGCACTTCCTCCATCTTTGTCTGGTATTCACAACGTTTTTCACGTCTCTATGTTGCGGAAGTATCATCCAGATCCTTCTCATATTCTTCAGCCTGACGAGGCCGAGCTTGACGAGACTCTGAGCTACTTTGAGCGACCGATTCAGATCCTTGACCGAAAGGAGAAGCAGATCAGAACCAAGTCGATTCCGTTGGTTAAAGTTCAATGGAGCCATCACGGAGTCGAGGAAGCGACTTCGGAGATAGAATCTGATATGAGACAGAGATTTCCAGAGTTATTCGGATGACGTGAGTCCTTCTTACTGTCTTAAGTTCTTTATTCTATCTTATGTGATTGATTCTTATTGATTTCGAGGATGAAATCTCTTCTTAGATGGGGAGAATTGTAACGCACCAAATTTATATTAATTGAGTTTATTTGAGATAATCAGAGATTACAAAGTTCAAGATCCGACTTGATTTTGATCAGGGTCTATTTTGCAATTTTTGGAATTTTCAGGGACTAAAATGCAAATATGGAGTTTGTTAGATATTTATACTTGGTTTGAATTTTCTTCTTCATTATCCTTCTTCTACCTCAGCCTACTCCTCCATTGAAGATGCCCCAAAGCTTTATCAAGCTTTGTGATTTCAGTTTCCGATCGATCCGTCTGTTAGAATTTTAATCCGAAGGCAGATTAGCGATCACAGCAGCGAGAGCTTTGTTCTATCGTAAGTATTTCTTTGATCAGTTATACTTCTATTTTCGGATGTTTTTAGAATCGATTGAGTTTCGGTTATGTCATTCTTAAGATAGTTCTTATCGATTATTCTCAGTCGGTTTTGAAATAGAGCGTCGTTCGGATTTGTTATGATTTTCGGAAGCATAATTCGAAAATGGGGATTTTGTGATTTGTTGGATTCAAATTGTTATTGTTGTTTTAGCATTGATTTGAGTTGTTTTCAATGTTGTACTGTTGTCTGTGTTTCCGATTTGATCAGTTTATATCTGTTATGCCGCCTGTTTGAGTTTTGGGATTTTGAACCGTTTGAATTTTTGAACTTTGGCTATTGGGTTTGTTCGTCGTTGTTGATCTTCTTTTGCCTCCGTACAGATTCGTTTGAAGTCTGTTGAGCCCAGAGTTAGCAGAAGTCGATCGTCGAAGAGTTAGACGAAGAGCGGTAAAGATTTTACCATAGCCTTGTTGTTTTTGGGTTGTATAGAGTTTGATATAACCTCTTTTGTAGCGTATCCATAGTTGGAGCTAATTGCATCAAAAGGTACAAAGTTTCCCTTAAATCACATACTTGCATCAATACTTGTTCTAGAATGGGAAACTTGTATTTTTTTGTTTAAGCTTTTGTTATATGGCTTAATTCTGTATGTTTTTCTTATGCATTCATCTCGAGCCCAAATCTTTGATTTCAGTGGGCTATACGCCTTTTTTGTTTAGACGTTTGGGGGCTATACCGCGAGTGGCCTGGGTTGTAGAAGTTCACCTAGTGTCAGGATACTCCTTATAGTCGCACCAAAGTCTAGGGGATTGGGATACGTGGCACCACCTCGATTGGAAGAGTCGGTGAGTTGTTACGTGATCTCATCCTTGGGATCCCAAAAGCATAGCAGCAATCCCTTGTTTATCAGAGTTGATATCCTGATTTTAAAGACATGCATTCATTTGTCTTAACATTTAATATGTTGTCTTGATATCATGTTGTTGATATATTACTTGTTATCACATGTTATGTTGCTTTTACTGGGAATATCATTCTCACCGGAGTTATCCGGCTGTTTTTTTGTTTTGTATGTGTACTTGGCAACAGGTGGGGCAGGATCGAGTCAGTGAAGACTTTGTTAGCATCAAGAGTGAGAGATAGAAGTGGGACTCGGTTTAGAAGTCGAATCAGCATGTCAATCTAGTTTATGTTGGAACATGTTTAGAACTCAAACTTTGTTGTTTATGTTGTATCGAATATGCGAGTATTGAGGTTTATATGTTGTTGTTGCATGTTTATTGTACCTCATTATGTATTGAATGGATTTATTAAGTTGAGTTGTCAAGTTATTTTTCTGGTTTTTCTGTTCAGAGTTGGCCGCTCGATCGGTAGAGTTTAACCGATCGAGCGAGGAAGCTGCAGCCTATTCTGTGTTTTGGTAAGATCTTGCTCGCTCGATCGGTTGAAATTTACCGATCGAGCGGAGCAGGTGTTCTTTCGGGCAGTGGGTTTTGAAACCTTGCTCGCTCGATCGGTTGAGTTCTACCGATCGAGCGAGGCATAGTTGATTTAAAAAAAATTCTGTTATTGCTTGGATCTTGTATGCTTAATTATTGTTTAGTCCAAGATTAGATCTTTTAGAATCGAGGTCTCACAAACCCTGAACAACAAACAACCCTGCAAGGATAAAACTCCACATGCCAACACCATAGCTCCTACGATCTCCCAGCATCTCCTGCACTGATAAGTTCAATTTATGCACTTAATTTATATGTGTGTTTGAATTGGCTTTTGTGGTGTATCGAGTGGATTTTATGCGTGTTAGTTGTTTTTTTAAGTTGCAAGGATTGGAGCAAAAGTAACAAGAAGAAACAAAAGGATGAAATACGGAGCAGCAACTTCAGAAAATTACTGGGAATTATTGAGACATCTAAATTCAATCTCCACCTTTCATAATGAATTTTAGATGCTTTGAAGCTGTTGTCAAAATTTTAGCTCGATATGACAGTTAGATTGTGAAATATGAATTTTTGAAAATTGTCGCGCGATGTAGAACAGAACATGTGAGAGGCATGCGCGCCCGAGCCTCTCAATAGGCGCGTCCGCGCTGTCCTGGACGTGAAAACAAGTTCAAATTCGAAGCTCATGCGCGCCCGCGCCCTTCTACTGCACGCCCGCGCCATCGCAAAACTTAGATTTTTTTATTTTTCGGGAAGGAAACCTTAGGACTTTTGTGGGCTTTTATTTATTGGATTAGAATCACATATAAAAGGGACTTGGATGCACATAATTGAAGGAGAAGCTGCACAGTAAAGCCGCAGAAGAGACGCACAAATTTTAGATAATCGAAAGGAGAAGAAGCGGCACTCAAACAATAGAACCATGCACAACTACACTTTCAAAGAGTCTTGGGACACGGATTTGAGACGTGGGAGCAAAAGACAAGGGATAATCGAATCAAAAGACAAAGGAAATTCATCTGGGGATGGAGAATCAACTCTACTATGTGATTTTTATTATCTGTCTTAATTTATTATGAGATTTTTGAATATGTCTATGTATTTAATTATTTCATTATATACATATTAGTTGTTTCTAGAGATTGACGGATCTTGATTTGATTTTCATGTTTTGAATATTATTTTGTCTACTATTATTTGTTCTTAACAATTTATTTGTTTATTCTTGATTTGATTGTCTTTCAATTTACTGGTCATAGATTGAATGTTAAATTTATTTGAAATCTGGCACTCGGGAGAGGAGATTTTGAATAGGATCATAGAAAAACACAACCTAGGATTTTCCTAGAGTTTGGGAGGCTTACAAATTCCTTTGAGGTCATTGAAAGAGAACCATAGAACTTGATTAAATTGTGTTGTTGTTTGATTTCTGATAGGGATATCAAAATTAACATTAGAATAATAACATTTACTCGGCGCTCGAAAAAGGCAGTAAATAAAAATTTAGGGTTCTTGGCCTATAAATTGGAATAGATGATATAATCAATTGATATGATTTGCATGAATGAAAATAGAGTTATATCTTGTATCTGAAACCCGTCTCAGATCGTGTTACCCAAAGCCATCCTTGAAATTCTAGATTCTTTATTTTATTTTAGTTCATTGAATTTTAAACTTTGATTTTCTAAACAAAGTTGAGATTATTTTAATTACAGTATTTAGTGTGAATATAAATTTTCAATCCTCGTGGGAACGATACTCTACTTACTCTATATTAAAACTTGACCTCGTTCACTTGCGAGCGTAAATTTCGCAACAAGTTTTTGGCGCCGTTGTCGGGGATTGATTCAATTTATTGTGCACTAATACTGTTACCAAGTGATCTTGATTTTAATTTAGAATTATTATTTTGTATTGTCTATTTATTATTATCATTATTTTTTGGATTAATTTATTTTTTTTGTCTATGTCTGTAGTTTATTCACAGATTTTAACGTTTTGAAAGTCCAGACGCAGTCGGGCTGAAGACTATAAACTAAGCGCTGCTTGGGAGGAAACCCAAGAGTTTTTAGTATTATTTATTTATTATGTTTATTTTATTTTTATGTATTTACTTCTTAAATTTTTGTCTCTTGTCAATTTTTTTAGGATGTGTGGAGATGAAGTTTGGTGGTGTTACCCCTACTATACCCCAATGCGCTGCAAATGACGATGAAAAGGATGGCGAGTACTGATGGTCGTTGTCACAGTTTGGTGGTGTTACCCCTACTATACCCCAATGCGCTTCAAATGACAATGAAAAGTATGACGACTACTGATGGTCGTTGTCACAGGTATGTGAATTCCTCTGCTATTTCATTTGTTTATAGTACATTGAGGACAATGCATATTTTAAGTTTGGGGAGTGTTTAAAAGTTTTGAAAATTTTGAAAATTTTTGATGAGTTAGTTTGAGTTAATGGCATGATGTTATAATTGTGTTGGCCGATGATGAAAATAATTTTTTGTGTTGAAAGGTCAATGTTAGCTATATTTAATCTTGAGTTCTCACCCATATGCACTCTGCTTTGATTTTTTAGACCCTAGTGATTAGAGAAGCATGTGATTTTGTGAGTGGATTGGATGATTTGATTCTTAACTTTGGTGATTTATACTTGTAACCGGGGTAAACTTCTACGAGCTTAGAAATGATTTAGGAAATTTTAATGAGTAGCTAAAAAGTTGCAAAAGTAACAAAGAAAAAAAAAAATTTACAACTCCATCCGGGCCTGGAAAGGTATTGAAATCCTAATCATCAATCCATGGCTAAGTTTGCGGATAAAATGGGGTTGATGCTCCATCCGGGCTATAGACGAGGGAATTGAAATCTGAATCCTATCTTTAGTTATAGCTAAGTTTGCGGGTAATTTATGGGGCTAAAATAAACCCGGGTGCAAAATCCGGCATTATGAAAAAGCTTTGATATACCTTGAAAATTCCTTTTGATCTTAGTGAGTAGAAGTTGAACTTGGTAGAGAGTGTTTTGAAAATAGAGAGCGGAATTTATGAATCTATGAAACAAACTTGTTGCATTAGTGTATCGAAAGCGAGGAGGATAGACCAGATTGGAAAATCCACACACACATGAGAACTCTTGAGAAAATTAACGGACATGTGTATGGAATCTTGGAATATAAAATTCGGAGGTCGATTACATTACTCGTTATTGTTTTTCTCGGGACTAGCAAAATTATAAGTTTGGGGGGATTTGATAAGTGCAATTTATGCACTTAATTTATATGTGTTTTGAATTGGATTTTGTGATGCATCGAGTGAATTTTATGCGTGTTAGTTTTTGTTTTTGTGAGTTGCAAGGATTGGAGCAAAAGTAACAAGAAGAAGCGAAAGGATGAAATACGGAGCAGAAACTTCAGAAAATTACTGGGAATTATTGAGAAATATAAATCCGATCTTCACTTGTTCATAATGAATTTTAGGATGTTTTGAAGTTTCTGTCAAAATTTCAGCTTGATCCGACGGTTAGATTATGAGATATGAATTTTTGAAAATTGTCGTGTGATGTTGAATAGCACATACGAGAGGCATGCGCTCCCGCACCTCTCAACAGGCACGTCTGCGCTGTCCTGGACGTGAAAAAAAGTGTAAATTCGAAGCTCATGCGCGCCCGCACAATTCTACTGCCATCGCAAAAGTCATATTTTTTTTATTTTTTGGGAAGGAAACCATAGGACTTTCGTGGGCTTTTATTTATTGGATTGGAAGCACATATAAAAGGGACTTGGATGCACATAATTGAAGGGGAAGCTGCACAGTAGAGCCGCAGAAGAGATGCACAAATTTGAGAGAATCGAAAGGAGAAGAAGCGGCACCCAAACAACATAACCACACACAACTACACTTTCAAAGAGGCTTGGGACATGGATTTGAGATGTGGGAGCTTAAGACAAGGGATAATCTAATCAAAAAACAAAGGAAATTCATCTGGGGACGGAGAATCAACTCTACTTTGTGATTTTTATTATTTGCCTTGATTTATTATAAGATTTTTGAATATATCTATGTGTTTAATTATTTTATTATAAACATATTGGTTGATTCTAGAGATTGACGGATCTTGATTTGATTTTCATGTTTTGAATATTATTTTTTCAATTATTATTTGTTCTTAACAATTTATTTGTGTATTTTTGATTTGATTGCCTTTCAATTTACTGGTCATAGATTAATTGTTAAATATATTTGAAATAAGGCACTCGGGAGAGGAGATTTTGAATATGATCATAGAAAAACACAACCTAGGATTTTTGTAGAGTTCGGGAGGCTTAAAAATTCCTTTGAGGTCATTGAAAGAGAACCATAGAACTTGATTAAATTTTTTTGTTGTTTGATTTCTGATAGGGATATCGAAATTAACACTAGAATAATAACATTTACTCAGCTCTCATGAGAGGCAGTAAATAACAATTAAGGGTTCTTGGCCTATAAATTGGAATAGATGATATAATCAATTGATATGATTTGCATGAATCTAAATCGAGTGATATCTTGTATCTGGAACTCGTCTCAGATCATGTACTCAAAGCCATCATTGAAATTCTAGATTCTTTACTTTATTTTATTTAGTTTATTGAATTTTAAACTTTGATTTTCTAAACAAAGTTGAGATTGTTTTAATTACAGTATTTAGTGTGAATATAAATTTTCAATCCTCGTGAGAACGATACTCTACTTACTCTATATTAAAACATGATACCGTGCACTTGCGAGCGTAAATTTTGCAACATGCACCATCCAACCTAAATTTTGGGCCCTAGGTATGTAGAACTCTGCGCCGTCGCACCAAGAGGTGGCTCACATACTCAATTGTGGATATAGATGACCTAATCACGTGACTACATGTCCAACCATCCACTAACAAGATAGGGTGGCCACCCTACTACAGGATATCACAAGGATACAAGCTCAAGATGATCATGCGTAAAGCATAATAATGTGACATAATATATATACAAATAAAGTCATGTCATATAAATAATTCTATACATAATACATGCATACTCAGTCAGGGTATCTCGAACAGTACTTTAGTACCTCAATACTAACAGAAAAGCTACACCAGTTTTACTGTCCAATCCTATAATCACAAGATTACTATATTACTAAAAAATATTTAAAAGTCTTAACTAAGCTAATAGATAATCCCAAACTATTTATAGGATCTAGGGTTATACCTTCGTCCGTTGTTAGCCCGTTGCTGTCAAATTCCTCCAAAACGTGGGCACCACTCCGTTACGATTTACGGACGCCTCGCCAAGACCCGCCCCTATCCCAAAGAAGGTTGGAAAACTCCCAACTAAGCTAAGAAACGAGATAGGAATTATGTGAATTGGAAATTTGAAATGGCTCTCGGATCCCTATTTATAGGCGGAGATTGGACGATCCGAACTCTTCTTCGGACGATCTGATCTCTCCATGCATACCTCGGTGTCAAAATCTATGTCATGCGTTGAGACATATCTTCGGACGCTCCGATCTTGCACTTTGGACACTCCGATCGAAACCACGTGTCAATCCCAAGTTGACAACACATCGGACACCTAAATGATCTGGTTCAAATGCTCCGATCTTGGGATCGGACGATCCGATCTCACTCACCTTCCGAAATGAAATCCTAGCTTTCGAACTCCTGGAGTTCAGACCTTCCGATCGTGGGTTTGGACCATCCGAACTTACCCGAGTATAAATTTCCAAATTTCTTATTTTTTCACAATTATACCCTTAATCAATTCCTTAATCATGATTATATATATATGCTAGGATCGAAAACATGTGTAGAGGGGGGTGAATACACACTTTAAAATATTTTATAGCTACAATAGCTTGTTCTTGAAATGTTCAAATATGAACAATTCACCGAGAGATTATATCGAGTTTGATTTTCAAATCGAGCGAAAATCACTCAAAATAATCTCTCTAAAAACTGATTTTAAATAATTGAAAATCGTTTGAAAAGAATGCAAGTTGAAATGATAAAAATAGTTTGGTTGAAGCATTTTATCAAACACTTTGTAAGCGAGATTTTTGTATTTTATCAAACACATAAAATGCTTCAACAATGCAATCCAAAACAATAGCAATAGTATAGTAAATGCGATAAATAAATAAACACAAATTTTTTATGGATGTTCGAAGATAAAACTCCTATGTCACCCTTTTTTTCTCTTGGAAGGATCCACTAGAAGATTTTGATTTATACAACTCTTTGTACAAACCCAATCCGGTCTAGGACTTACCCAATGCCTAAACAAGAACTCCTAGCACACTCGATTTTAGGTCTCAACCTCACAATCCGCATAATGTTTAACGTCTCTTATGTCAAGACTACAAACACAATCTTTAATGTCTTTGTGTGGAGACCCACTCAACTAATCTTTGAAGATCATCTCTCTTGTATATGTGTGAGTGACTGCGTGTGAGGATTTAATCCTTTTACATTGTATTTATATCTCAAGTGTATCCTCACACATTGGGCTTGCTCTCATTCTAGCTAATTTCTTCAAGTAGGTTGCCCATGCTTTGAATCCCCTTTAAAATCATGTATTTGATCTTCAAGATATTTTATTTATAGCCTCCAAGAATGATATGAACGTTAGATTCAATAATATTCCCGTTTGGGAAGTTTTTCGACACTTTCTGAAGTTGAAACGATTATATTTGAGTTGCTGGCAATTTTTTAAAGTTGAGCTGATTTTACTGTTCATCGGACTTGTTTGATTGATCTGGTCTGGTCAATCTTGTCTGTTCGATCTATTATAGTCCAACTTTGATCTGGTCTGGTCCAATTGATCTGGTTTGGTCTAACTGATCTAGTCTTGGTCAATTGATTTGGTAAAGTCTGATTGATCTGATATGTCTACTTGATTATAGCTCTTGATTCACTGATTTTTGACAAAAGTGATGACACCAAAGTTGTAGCCCTTTGTCTCGGATTTCCATGGAATCAATAATCACTCAATTTTGAGTTTTTACGAGAGAGATATGCTCGAAGTACTCAGTTATGCCAGAAATTATGCTCTGCAGAATTTCAATGCAGAACCAAAAACTTCAGTTCAATGTATCAGCTCTTTAAACTCCTATTCAGACTTCTACTTGTGAATATGATTTGTATATCATTCTCTTAGATTCGTGACGCATACTGAATCGTTCTATTTGGATAATTGATCTGGAAGATATCACCAAAATATCAGAGCTGGTCATGTTTGATCTGGTTGTTATATCAATTGCATCCAGCTTGATATTGCGATCACCATTTCGTCTAGATAACATCCAAACTAACTGATGTGGTTTGAAATATGACTTGTAGATATTTGAGTAGACTTTCCAATTGTTTTGGCCTCTAGTCATTTGGATCACCGGCTATGAGATATGTTCGAATCAATCAACTACGCCAAAATTCTAGCTTGAATAAATTTAAATTACAACTTCACAAAACTTCCAACTTTGATCTACCAACTACACACTTGATTAAGATAGTGTTTGGGAGAGCTTCTAGGAAGCTCTTCTCATCTTCTCGTTAACAAAATTTTATAAAATTTCAAAATTTTGTTAATGAAAATCTGAGAAGTGCTTCCTAAAAGCTCTCTCAATACTACCTAAATATGTTAGAAATACAATAACAAGTTTTGTTATCATCAAAACCAAGATTGCTTGTGTTTCAAATCCAACAATATATATATATATATATATATATATATATATATATATATATATTATCGTACTCGTATGATGGGTAAATATTTTTTAAAACTAGAATTTATAATTACTAATATTTGTTGGTGTGTGATATACATATGTGCACAAATATAATATTTTAGCATAAATTTGATTTTAAGTGACCTAAGGTTAGAATACGATTATGTTATTATATGGTGACATGTGTTTGGGTGTTTATTGCCTTATCTAAGAATTCTTTACCCAATACAACATAAATATGGTACTGCTATAAAATATACATAAAGTCAAATATGACTATGAGTGTGACTAGAACCCAAAGTTTCTTCTTAAAATGATATACATTGAAAGGAATTTTATTCCTTGAATATTTTGGCCCTAATTAATTGGAAATTATAAGATTTTGCTTTCTAAACAAGATAGGATATTTGGTAAATATTGAGTGTATATTTTCGAATATGTTAATGATATATTTGCCAAAGTTTAAATTAGATCTTGATAAGGTGATTATTTGACATAATATAATTCGATATTATCAAGATTTGATTTACAAGATTTGATAGAGTTTATTTCCTACTAAAACTAGTTTCCTTATTTATGTAGGACTCTATCTAAGGTAATCTTCAAGATTTGGATGCTTATCTATAAAAGGAGATTTCCACGCACAAGAAAAGTGAGAGCTTCAGACGATAATATACTGCGCATACTCTGAAGAATTCTGTTGAAGAATTTGAAGAACTCTGAAGCAAGGTTTGCAACCATCGTTGTTGCATGTCCTCGTGTCGCCGTTCGTGTTGAAGACATCAGAGACAACACTGTGGGAACTGTGTTGTTGAAGATATTTTCTGTCTCTTCAATTTAGGCTACGGGAGTTGCATCCAATTTCTTTTATACTCTTATTGTATTTTAGGATGCAAGTTTGATTTCTCAACTCGTTGAGAAATTTAGGATTTAATGACTTTTCGTAAAATCACTAGGATTACTTTGTAAGACTATTCTTACGTTTACTAGTGATATTTAGCCCTAAGGCACCCGCACGAGTTTTATACTCGTGCAAAATTATTTACTTGTGTTTTTATTTACGCTTTAAATTTCCGCTGCACTGTGTTGTCTATGGTGTTACAATACAAACGACAACACTGCCTTATTTTACATAACAACCACGTACATCGTTTCTTTCACGTGGCATCAGAACCACCAATTGACTTTACTAAGTGAGTTCCTGGTTTGTGTTACAGGTTAGTTATGGACACTCCGTACACAAGTGCAATTCGTCCACCTATTTTGGATGGGACAAACTACGGCCCTTGGAAATTGAAGATGAGCATGTATATTCAATCCATTGAGTCCAGGGCTTGGCAGTTTGTTCTTGACGGTTGGACACCACCCATGAGAGATGATGATGTACCAGGACCAAAGCCAAGATCACAATGGACAGCCGATGAGAATACAGCGACTATTTATAATGCTAAAGCTCTTAATGCTATGTTCACTTCAGTTGATATGAATATGTTTAATTTAATTGGTACTTGTACTTGTGCTAAGGATGCTTGGGAGAAACTACAAACCCACTGTGAAGGCTCGGCTACTGTCAAGAAGACAAGGATGCATCTCATAACTTCAAAATTTGAGAAAATGAGAATGGAGGAATCAGAGACCATCATGGAATATAATGGAAGGTTGAAGAGCCTTGCAAATGAAGCATCTATTCTTGGTGATCCTATTTCGAACGAGAGACTTGTATCGAAAGTGCTTCGTTCTATTCCCAAAAGATTTCACACCAAGGTTTGTGCTATAGATGAATCAAAAGATACATCTATAATGGGTTTGGATGAGTTAATTAGTTCTCTTTGCACCCATGAGATGGAGTTGGAAGCCGAAGATGACTCGAAAGGTAAGTCTATTGCTTTTCAAGTATCTAATGATGCTTACAATGATTTTGCTGAAGTTCAACAGGAAGTAAAGGATTCTGATCTTGAGAAAAATTCTATTGCCTTGATCTCAAAGAAATTTACTGATTATCTCAAGGTAATGAAAGAAAAGAAGGATGTGAAAAGTGCACAACCCTCAAAGTTTTCTAGACTGCCTACGTCAGAGAAACCTCAAAAACTTGCTGCTACTCGAGGACCTCGTCAAAGATATGAAGGTAAGAATCAGTCCTCAAGAAAAAATTTTGATAATGTTCAATGCAGGGAATGTAAGGGATATGGCGACTATGCTTATGAATGCGCAAATCGCCTTTGGAAAGGTATGAATGTTTCTCTGAGTGATGATGATTCTGAAGAAGAACAAGAAAAGGTTGAACAGGCAGATCTCATATCTTTTACTGCTTTACTGGAGAGTAAGAAAAATTTTCTGATTAATCCTCTCGGTGTTGGCTCCGGTGTTGCAACACCTGGATGCAACACTTTTCAAAAATCTGTTTGTTTTGTTGCGTCTAACCTTGACAATTCCAGCAATCATGAAGAACAGGTAGCTGATCCTTATACTCTGAAAGGTATTCAAAAACTATATGAAGAGTTATATAGTGATTGGAACAAGAGAAATCAGTTGAACACAACTCTTACAAAAGAGAATACTGAATTGAAAGCTGCTGTGGCTAGATTGGAAATTCTCATGAGTAAGAAAGATCTGGAATTAGGGTTGCTGAATTCTGAACTTGAAAGAGCAAAAACTACACTTGATAAATTTAATTCCAGTTCGAGCAAACTTGATTCCATTTTGACTATGGGTAAGAATGATAAGTTTGGACTTGGTTTTAAAGAAAGTGTTTTTGGAACTGGTGAATGTTCCAAAACACCAGTGTTTGTGAAGGAAGGTAATGATTCCTTGAACCATCCTTTAACTGCTTCGAAAGGTAAGAAACTCATTGTTGAAAAGGATGTTTTTGTTCCTAAGCCAAAACAATGAAAGCGTCCTTTTGTATGTCACTATTGTCTCAAATCTGGTCATATCAGGCCTTTTTGTCGTAAGCTTAAAAATGACTATGTTTTGTGGGAATCTAAGCAAGTGTTACCCTCCGTGTTGTCCAACACCAAGAGAAACACTGGCAGAAAGAGGCCCACTGTGAAGAAAGTTTGGATACAAAAGCCTGATGTTAGATGTTTTGTTATTTATACTTCCTTGAAAGCTAACACTGCAGGTAATTGGTATTTTGATAGTGGAAGCTCTTGGCACATGACAGGTTTGAAAGATCACCTCACGGACTACCTTGAACAAAATGGTGGTAGAGTGACCTACGGAGGTGGTGCAAAGGGAAGAATTGTTGGCAAAGGAACACTCAATGTGGAAGGGTTTCCAAAGCTTCATAACGTCTTACACTTTGAAGGACTTAATGCAAATTTAATTTCAATTAGTCAACTGTGTGATGATGACTTGCATGTGAAGTTTGATAAGAATACTTGTGAAGTTTTTGATAATGCTAATCATTGTGTTATCACAGGTACAAGATCAGTTGACAACTGCTACCAGCTCGGTGAAGAATTGGCATGTAGACACTCAAAGGTTGATGAGTTTAGTCTATGGCACCAAAAACTTGGACATGTGAATTTCAAGACCTTAAAGAATCTGAGTAAGTATGAAGCTGTCAGAGGTCTTCCAAATCTAAAGACTGGTGTTCCATATGTTTGTGGTGCATGCCAAAAAGGTAAGCAAACCCGTGTTGCGCATCCCGTGTTACAATACTGTGGGACAACACGGTGTCTTGAACTTTTGCACATGGATTTGATGGGTCCCATGGAAGTCGAAAGTTATGGAGGTAAAAAGTATTCTTTGGTATGTGTTGATGATTTTTCTCGTTTTACATGGGTAAAATTTCTTAGAGAAAAATCAGACACTTTTGGTGTTTTTAAGAAGTTGTTTACCAAGATTACTAACCTACATACTTTGACTGTAGCAAGGATTAGAACTGATCATGGAAAGGAATTTGAGAACTCATTGTTTTCTTCTTTGTGTGATAAGAAGGGCATCTCACAAGAGTTCTCTGCCCCAAAAACTCCTCAACAGAATGGAATTGCCGAAAGGAAGAATAGAACGTTGCAGAAGATGGCTAGGGTGATGATGAGCTCAAAAAATATCTCCAAAAGATTTTGGGCAGAAGCATTGAACACAGCGTGCCATATTTCCAATCGTGTTTATTTGAGAAGTGGATCTTCGATGACTTCCTATGAAATCCTCATGGGAAAGAGACCAAATCTTAATTATTTTCATATATTTGGCTGTGTGTGTTATGTATTGAACGATAGAAATCACCTAGCAAAATTTGATTTCAAGAGTGATAAGTGTTTGTTCCTTGGTTATTCTACTAATAGTCGTGCATATAGGATGTATAACCTTAGAACCAGAACACTGATGGAATCTATTAATGTTGTTTTTGATGGTGGTGCAGATCTCAAGGGAAAAACTGCTGAAGATGATACTGAAAGCTCGCTGGAAATTTCCTTCGAAGAACACAGTTTTGCTCCTGATGTTGCAACACCAAACACAACACTGGTTCCTCCAGAAACTGTTCATGAGGAAAATTCGCAAGAAAATGAGAAAGTTGAGATTATTACTGTAAAGGAAATTCCAAGCAAGATACAGAAGAATCATCCTTCATCTCAGATTATTGGAGATGTTCATGGAACAAGGCAAACCCGTGCTAAGGACAAAGTTGACTACCGCAAGATGGTTGGGTTAGTATGCATGAGTTCCGTATACTCACAGGTAATGCATTCTTGTTTTGCTTCCAATATTGAACCCAAGAATGTCAATGATGCTTTGAATGATGAATTTTGGGTAAATGTCATGCATGAAGAACTTGAGAAATTTGTCCGAAATGATGTTTGGTTTTTAGTTCCACCACCTGATCATGGTAATGTCATTGGTACAAAATGGATTTTCAAAAATAAAACCGATGAATCAGGAAACATCATAAGGAACAAAGCAAGGTTGGTTGCTCAAGGGTATACTCAGGTTGAGGGGGTTGATTTTGATGAGACCTTCGCTCCAGTTGCTCGCATTGAGTCTGTCCGACTATTGCTAGCAATTGCATGTCATATGGGTATAAAACTTTACCAAATGGATGTAAAGAGTGCATTTTTGAATGGTATTTTGAATGAGGAAGTGTATGTGAAGCAACCCAAAGGCTTTGAGGATCCACACCACTTGGATCATGTTTACAAGTTGAAGAAGGCACTCTATGGTTTGAAGCAAGCTCCACGAGCATGGTATGGTAGGTTGACCGAGTATTTACTCGAAATTGGCTTCAAACGAGGTGAGGTTGACAAAACCCTTTTTATTCAAAAGGCCAAAGGTGAAATTCTTATTTGTCAAGTCTATGTGGATGACATTATCATTGGTGCTTCATTTCAAAAGCATGTTGATAGTTTTGTTGAATGCATGTCTTCTACTTTTGAAATGAGCATGGTAGGAGAGTTAACCTTTTTCCTTGGATTGCAAGTTAAGCAAACAAATGATGGGATTTTTCTTTGTCAAAGTAAGTATGCAAAGAATTTGGTAAAAAAGTTTTGCAAAGAATGTTAAGAACATGAAAACTCCTATGGGCTCAAGTAAAAAATTAGGAAAAGACAGTGTTGCGGCTGGTGTTGACAATACCATGTATCGCAGCATGATAGGGCGTCTTTTGTATTTGACTGCTAGTCGTCCTGATATCATGTTCAGTGTGTGTTTATGTGCTAGGTACCAATCTGATCCAAAGGTTAACCATTTAAAAGCTGTTATGAGAATTTTGAAATATGGTTCGGGTACATTGGATTTGGGATTGTGGTATACGAGGGAAACCAACACTAACCTTATAGGTTTTAGTGATGCTGACTGGGCTGGTGATGTGAATGATAGAAAGAGCACTACGGGTGGGTGTTTTTACCTTGGCAATAATTTGGTGTCATGGTATAGTCATAAGCAAAATTGTGTGTCACTTTCGACTGCTGAATCTGAATGTGGCAGCCGAAAGTTGTTGTTCACAACTTCTTTGGATGAACCAAATGATTGAAGACTATGGTTTTAAGAGTGAGCCCCCATTGTTTATTGTGATAATTCGAGTGCTATTGATATATCAAAGAATCCAGTTCAACACTCATGCACAAAACACATTGACATTCATCATCACTTTATTCGAGATTTGGTAGAAAAAGGTATGATTCGAATGGAGTTTGTTGGAACCAATAACCAATTGGCAGACATCTTTTCTAAAGCATTAGATCATGAGAGATTTTCAACTCTTCGGAGGTCTCTCAGCATGTGTGCATTATAATCCTTTGCATGTGTTGTCTGCGGTGTTACCACACTACCGACAACACTGTTGTTTTTCTTGTCATGCATTTTTAGGATTTTATGCATTCTACACTCATTTTGTTTTGTGTAGTGCTTGAATTTCTGTTACAATGATTCAATTGATGCCAAGTTTTTCTGCAAAAATCTTTTTGGCACACTGACCCTTTTTGGCTTAGAACTCTGATCAAACCACCGAGTAGTTGAGGAATGTATGTGTATTCCATGATGTTGTTCCATGTGAAAGGTGGTCTCGCATTTTTAGTGTTAAAATCTTTTATGAAGTTTGGTGACCAATGTCATAAAAACAAACTTTGTCAAATCGGAAGAAAATGGAAAAAGCTACCTAGTTGAGTCCAATGAAGACCGTTCGATTAGTGTGAAAGCTACCACTTCTGAAATTTTGTCTGTTAAGGGTAATCAAGTGTGCAAAATTCAAATTCTTTTGAAAAACTTTGGTGTTGTTGATGATGTTTGCAACACGAGAGGCAACACTACACTTGCCAACATATTGTTTCGCATGTGATTGCATTTTTATTTTATGTTACACTCTGTTTAGGCATAAAATAGGCCATGCATATGCATTTTTGCTAATAGGGTTCTGTTTTTGGGTAAGGTTCTAAATAGACGAATTTTGATGATTTACCCTATTTACTAAAAATTAAATTTTTGTGATTGATTTTTGTTTCAGTGGAGTTAAGCCGATGTGGAGTTTATTCTGGAATGTTAGGGCTGAAATAATTATCTCAGATTATTGCCTTATTTATGGGATTTTATCTCTTTAATCTAGTTTTTAATTTTTGGCCGTCAGGAAAGTTACCGTTGTAACTGGAGGGAGATCAGGGATCAGGGTAATTATGGGTTTGTTAGGATTTTGTTATCGTTTGAGATAAGGGTTCTATATATATGATTTTAATAATTATCGGGCATTATCATCTTCTCACAATTGATTCCCGATTGTTTTTCTCTGCAAACCCTACCCTTCTCTCACTCTCAAATTTTCGTTCAATGGCAGGATTTGATCCACAGGATATTCGAAGTGAGATGGACCACAAAGAGCCTGATGTTGCTACCGGTGTTACAACACCAGAAAACCCATCTTCCACTTCTTCTCTGTCGATAGTTCCAGTACCCATGGAACCTGTTCCTCTCGTTGTTCTCATGCCTGGAGAACCAGGGAATGCAATTGATGTGGAGAATCTTCTTGATTTCTCCGTTTTGAATAAGGTGAATCCTGCTGCACCAATGGCTCGCCGATCAAAAAGGCAAGCAGGCTGCAACCCTGATTTTACTCAATCCAAGAGATTCTACAAGGGTCCTCGTATCTCCATGACTGAAGAGGATCGCAGCTCTGGTGATGATTCGGAGGATGCCGATTATGAATTTGTGGCAAGGAAGAAACCTTCTGGCTTTGTTGCTGCCTCTGCCTCCGCTCCGATTGTTGAATCTGCTTCTGACAGCAGTGATTCGAGTCCATCTGATGGTGTTCCTCCTAAGGACACTTCTGCAGCTACTGCTCCTCAAGAAAATGCTGATTCGGATGAAGATGCCACTCTGGCACAAATTTGGAAAGCCTCAAGCAAGGAAAGGCTTCCTCTTCTGTTCCTCCCTCTGCTCATTGTTGGAAAAACGTGTTCAGATCAATTAAGAATTGATACCCGGTGCAGCGAAAGTTTAAAAATTTTATTTTATATATGGAACGATTCCATATCATGGGTATCAAAACTTTACAATTAAATTATGCAAGTAAAAATAAAATCACAATTAAATTTTTACCTCTTCAAGCAACGTCTTGATTATGGACACCAACAGAATTTAATCTGCTTTTCTTGTAAATCCCGGGAACCGATGGATTCACGATCAATCTCCGGAATTAAGTCCACGAATAGAAAACAGAAACCCTCTGATTGATTGCACTAGAAATCAATCAGATGTTTATCGAAGAGAATAAACAGATTTGATCTGTTAATTCGAAATGTAATTTTTCACAAAAATCACAAACCGAATTTTCTCAAAAGGGACAGAGGAATTCGAAAATTCCCCTTGAATATTATGAGTGATTTTCGAAAATTTCAAGATGGAATGCTTATGATTTTCGAACACTACTCATATATTTATAGATAATTTCTAGACTAGATTAAGTTATGATTATATTAGGACTCTAACTCCTTAGGGCCCATAATCCATAACTTAAGCCCAACAAGCCAAGCCTGTTATTATAGAAATTAATATAAAATTTATCGTGACTCTTATTGATAAACTGGTTTTATCAATGTACACAGAAACCATTTCTGCATCTTTTAAAGTCAAGATAATTTTTCTGAATCCGAATTCAGTGATTTCCAAAAATGTCCATCCCTATGTCATTTTAGGAAATTCCACTCCCTTTAATTAAGAAGTCCAACTTCTCTTTCATTAAATTTAACTCTTTAAATTTAACTATCTCAACGGGTTTTAGTAATCCATTACTTGTGTGACCCTCAATGGTTCAGGGATACAGCTAGCCGTGGGCTCACAACTTCTTGTAACTCGGAACAACAATTTCCGACTTGCCCAATGAATCATGGTAAGAGCGTCTAGCAACATCGCCCCATGATTCCCTAGGTATCACTGATAGTGCCTGCAAGAACCAGTAGATTTTGGTTAGCGTATAGTACGGTCCCTTCATCCATATATCCCGATCGAATCAACAACCATTGGTGCATCGAGAGTCGTTCGAGATTTGATAACTATGGATTACATCTTGGAGATCAAATAGTGACATCGCATGTGTTACTAGGAAAACCGAGTAACCTAAAACACATCATGTACTCTGGCCAGAGATTCGTCACACTAATATCTCCTCAGATCGCATAGAATATCCACACTCGCAAGTATGTGGTGAATCCTTGTCAACAAAGCATCGACTCCTATATGTGTCATAACTGTACCCAATCCCGATACCTGATGACCCCAATAGAGTCGGTAAACGAGTCAAAGTACAGTACTAGCATATAGAGTCTCAATGATGTTTCAAGTAGTAAGGACTAATGGTATACAACCAAAACCGCGGACTTTATCCACTCGATAAGTGATAACCACTTGGAAAGTCCGAATAGGGTAGTTCGATCATTCATCATATGAATATCCATTTGCATGCTTTGAACATCTCCATGTCCATTACCAATGAAACATGGTACTTGGCATCACAAATTCTAGTCCCAATCTCGAGCGATCCTTATCCTTATTAGCGGACGGCTCAATTGACTAGGAACTGTTTAGAATATACAGTGACTATAAGATGTGTTTCATAATAGTGATCTCTCTTTATTCACTATCTCATATTACTTACACTATAGTATATTCAAGGTCTTTATCAAAACATCAATAGTATATCACAATATAACAATATGAAGAAAGACAAAGAAAATGCCATTAATGAATGTAAATTATATTAAACAAAGATTGTTTATACATAGAGTCACAAAAGCCCTTAGCCACAAGTTGGCTAACTGGGCACCCACTCTTTCATTCTCCCACTTGCCCTAAAGCCAACTAGTCACACTACGCAATCCCATTGCTTTGCGATGTTTGTCAAACAATGGTCCTGGCAAGGGCTTAGTAAGTGGATCAGCGATATTGTCTGTAGAGGCCACTCTCTCGACAGTGATGTCTTCTCTTTCCACAATCTCCCGGATGATGTGGTATTTTCTCAGTACGTGTTTGGATCTTTGATGAGACCTTGGTTCCTTTGCCTGAGCAATGGCACCAGTGTTGTTGCAGTACACCGGAACTGGACCAACAGCTTCAGGAATTACGCCCAACTCTTGGACGAAATTCCTCATCCAAACGGCCTCTTTAGCAGCAGCTGATGTTGTAATGTATTCTGCCTCAGTGGTGGAATCCGCTGTGGTGTCTTGCTTGGAACTCTTCCAAGAGACAGCACCGCCATTGAGCATGAATACAAATCCAGAGGTTGAATTCGAGTCATCCACGTCGCTTTGGAAGCTAGAGTCGGTATAGCCTTCCAATTTTAATTCTCTTCCTCCATAAACCATGAATATATTCTTAGTCCTTCTCAAGTACTTAAGAATATCCTTCACGGCTTTCCAATGCATTTGATCGGGGTTGGCCTGATATCTGCTCATGACACTCAGAGCAAAGGCTGCATCCGGTCTGGTAAATATCATCCCATACATAATACTACCTATGGCTGACGCATATGGTATGTGTGTCATTTTCTCTATCTCTTCGTCAGTCTTGGGACACATAGACTTGGATAGAGAAACTCCATGACACATAGGTAGATGTCCTCTCTTGGACTCATCCATAGAAAACCTTTTTAATATGGTGTCGATGAAGGTTTCTTGAGTGAGTCCTATCATTCTCTTAGATCTATCTCTATAGATCTGTATCCCTAGAATATAGGATGCCTCACCCAAATCCTTCATCGAGAATCTACTTGATAACCATATCTTTGTTGACTGCAACATCCCTACGTCATTCCCAATGAGTAGGATGTCATCAACATAAAGCACTAAGAACGTCACCGCATCCTTAACTACTTTCTTGTACACGCACGGTTCCTCCGGGTTTTTGATGAAACCAAAGTCCTTTATTGTTTCATCAAATTTCTGGTTCCAACTTCTTGATGCTTGTTTGAGACCATAAATTGATCTCTGAAGCTTGCATACCTTATGCTCGCTTCCCATGGATGTGAATCCCTCGGGCTGCATCATATAGATTTCTTCCTTAATATTTCCATTAAGAAATGCAGTCTTCACATCCATTTGTCATATCTCATAGTCATACCAAGATGCTATGGCAATAAGGATTCTTATGGACTTGAACATTGCTACTGGTGAAAAAGTTTCATCATAGTCAACTCCTTGTCTTTGAGTATAACCTTTTGCTACCAATCGTGCCTTGTAGGTAAGTACCTTACCATCAGGCCCAAGTTTTCTCTTGTAGATCCATTTACACCCTATTGGAACAATTTCATCGGGAGGATCTACTAAAGACCAAACTTGGTTTGTATGCATCGAGTCTATTTCCGACTGCATAGCTTCAAGCCATAAATTAGAATCCGCATCAGAAATTGCTTCCTTGAAGTTTCTTGGATCACATCCAATGTCGGGTTCACTTTGATCCCCTTCAAGAAGAAGACCATATCGAATAGGAAGTCTAGAAGTCCTCTCGGATCTCCTAGATATAGGCGTGTCCGTTGAAGGTTCTTGAGGTGTGTGGTCGTTATTTTGTATCTCGGGTTCTTCTCGAATTTCTTCGAGTTCCATCATCTTGACTTTCTTATCTAATAAGAACTCCTTCTCCATGAAGGTGGCATTCCTCGAAACAAACACTTTTGTCTTATAAGGATGATAGAAATAATATCCGATTGAATTCTTCGGATATCCTAAAAAATAACATAAGGTGGATCGACTATCCAACTTATCTCCCACTGTCTGCTTCACGTAAGCAGGACATCCCCAAATCCTTAAGTATGAATACTTAGGAGCTTTGCCATTCCATAACTCGTATGGAGTTTTATTTACTGCTTTAGTGTGGACATTTTTCAACAACAATACCGCCGTTTCAAGCGCATTGCCCCAAAACGAAGGTGGGAGCTCAATGAAGCTCATCATAGATCGAACCATGTCCAACAAAGTTCTATTGCGACGCTCCGAGACACCATTCAGCTAAGGTGTCATAGGAGGAGTCCACTGAGAGAGAATCCCATTCTCTTTTAGATAGCTCAAAAACTCGGTTCTTAAGTATTCTCCACCTCGATCCGATCAAAGTGCTTTAATACTTCTACCTTGTTTGTTTTCTACTTCAGCCTTGAATTGAAATTTTCAAATGATTCAGACTTATATTCATTAAATATAAATACTCATACCTCGAATAATCATCAGTAAAGGTAATGAAGTAGGTGTGTCCAAATTTAGTACCGATACTAAATGGTCCACAGACATCTGTATGGATCAAATCCAACAGGTTTTGACTACGCTCAGGCTTCCCTTTGAAAGGAGATTTAGTCATTTTTCCTTTTAGGCAGGACTCACAAGTAGGTAGAGAGTTAATATCAGACATATCAAACATGTCCTCTCCCACTAGCTTGTTCATCCTTCTTGAGGAAATATGACCTAGCCTAGCATGCCAAAGGTTTGCCGGGTTTTGACTATCGTTTTTCCTTTTATTTGTTGTTACCGGTTTATCAACATAATTAATTGGAACGTCTTTTAATTTTAAGTTATATAGATCGTTTTCAAGTTGTCCATTTCCAATCAAACATTCATTCTTGTAAATATTGCAAATCTCATTCACAAAATTACAAGAAAAACCATCTCTATCAAGCATAGAAACAGAAATAATGTTTTTAACTAAATCTGGAACAAATAAAACATCTCTCAAAAATAACTTAAAATTGTTCTGCAAAACTAAATAAACGTCTCCCACTGCTTTGGCTTCAACTCTGGAACCATTTCCAAGCCTCAGCTGGGTCTCACCCATCCTAAGCTTACGACTTCTTGTCATCACCTGCAAATCATTGCAAATGTGAGATCCACATCCGGTATCCAATACCCAAGAAGTAATATTAAGTGAAACATTTATTTCAATGTAAAACATACCCTTTGCATTTCGCAACTGCTTGAGGTATTCCTTGCAGTTACGTTTCCAATGACCGGGTTTCTTGCAGTGATGGCAAACATCTCCAGATATGTTCACGTTAGAAGCTTTTGTCTTGGCCTTCTTTTATGGTACAATTTTCTTGGGTGGGGCAGAACGTTTCTTACCCTTTCCACTTGGCCCCTTCTTGGAGTAAGAAGATGAGCCAACCAAGAGTACCGGTTTATCCTTCTTTAATGTGGCCTCATAAGACACAAGCATATTGACCATCTCTTTAAGGGTGACCTCTATCTTGTTCATATTGAAGTTCACCACAAATCCGTAAAACGACGGAGGAAGGGAAAGAAGCAACAAGTCCGCGTTTAGTTCATGCTCCAAAGTCAAATCGAGTGTTACCAATTTTTTAATGAGCCCAATCATGTGTACCCCATGCTCACGGACCGAAGTCTCATCTTGCATGCGGCATGTCATGAGCTCTTTGACGGTGGCATACCTCTCCGACCTTTACTGAGCTCCAAAAAGTTCCTTGAGGTGCATGTATATGTCAGCAGCATTCACGGCATCCTCAAATCGCCTCTGGAGTTCATCAGACATTGAAGCTTGCATATAGCATTTAGCCTTGACATCATGGTCCCACCAATGATCAAGTTTTGCCAATTCTTACGGACTTATATTAGCCGGTGCTTCCTTTGGAGGATTATTTTCTAACACGTAGAAAATTTTCTCCGAGTTTAGAACAATATTTAATTTACGGAACCATTCCGTATAGTTTGCGCCAGTCAATTTGTTTTGTTCGAGAATTGAGTATAGTGGATTGCGCGAATTCATTGTAATGAAATACTGAAAAGAAACAGACAATAATCAGTGATTGTTTAATTAATTTACTAAGACATAAAATATGGCGAAATTTAATTTTATGAATTTCACTCCCACTATTTAAACGATTTCACTACCCTCTAGTGAAAACGGGAAACTTGTTTTCTTAGTGGGAACATGGAGTCCAATTGACAAACTATAGTCCCGAATAATATCAGCCAACCATAATTTTCAAAAGGTAGAGCCCAATTACTTCCAAAGCAACCCCCATGTTTTTACCTCATGTCCAATAAGGGCCCAATAATATGACGCCGTTTAATGTGACATGTCAAGATTACCCATCAATATTAAGTTGTGATGGACGGTCGCCATATGGATCCCCTATAATATGAGCCAATCCTATGGGAGTTCCACCCAACTTACAACATGTGTCGATCCAATATATAGCTTTCAGACGAACGGGCCCCTCCAATAATATGAGCCGGACCGTGCCCGCGGGTAGCATCTCATACATTGATCGTTGATGGAAGGTAGGAATATTTAAACAATATTTAAATTCCCTTTTGTTTATCTTGATATCAATTTTAAATCATATTTAAAATGAAGGATTTTTAATTTTTGAAAATCTGTCTCATCATGCAATTTATGTATGCTTGCGGGATTCATACAATTTAGTCTAAACATGCATACATCAATTATATCATATATTATTTAAGGATGATCGATCTCATTATCTAATCGACCCGTGGTTGCCAATCACGAGTCTAAGTCCAATCCTAGGTGATATGCAAGTATGCAATGCAATCCTATTACATTGAGCTTCCATTTACATTTCTTCGGTCTTTATCGACTGTTGGGCCCACCATTGTCTTCAAATCTTTATCTCCCACAAAGTCTAACAAATTTACAATAAATTTCGATGACAAGTAAGGGATACATATTTAAGGGGTGGGAACGGGCCATAAACCAAGCCCACTTTTTATTACAAATGACAATTCAAATTGGGACATAAACCAAGCCCATTAATAAAACCCAACAACAATAAAACCAAATGTAAACTACCTAACATACACCTACAATATTGGTCATGGCAATCGATCATCCTTTTATCCAATAATTAATTCAATAATTAAAACATTGGATAACATGAAATGGCATCATAATTAAAAGATAAAATCATATTTTATCTAATACATTCATAAGATCATATCTTATCATCAATTGTACCAAAATAATTAATTTTATAAAATCTAATTTAACGGATAAGATTTACAAATTTTCCAAAAATTCAAATTTATCCAAAAATCCATTTTAAAAATTTCGGACTCAAACAATTTGATACGATGCCTCGTGGACCAATCAAAACAAATTTTCGATCGGACCAAAAACTAAAATTCCAAAATATTAAAATTTTAATTAAAAAATAAATTTTAATTTTCCCGGGCTACCCAGGACAATCTCGGGCAGGGCAGCGACGATCGCTGCCCTTGGGCAGCGCCCGGCAGCCAGCGATCGTCGCTACCCTTGGGCAGCAACAATCGCTGCCCGATGTGCACATTAAAATTTAATTTTAAATTTTTGTTTTTGTTTCAAAAACTCGAGGCCAAAAATTTTGTACAATCGATTAATTTAATCGTTTGATCTGAGAGCAACCTGGCTCTGATACCACTGTTGAAAAAACGTGTTCAGATCAATTAAGAATTGATACCCAGTGCAGCGGAAGTTTAAAAAATTTATTTTATATATGGAACGATTCCATATCATGGGTATCAAAACTTTACGATTAAATTATGCAAGTAAAAATAAAATCACAATTAAATTTTTACCTCTTCAAGCAACGGCTTGATTATGGACACCAACAGAATTTAATCTGCTCTTCTTGTAAATCCCGGGAACCGATGGCTTCACGATCAATCTTCGGAATTAAGTCCACGAATAGAAAACAGAAACCCTCTGATTGATTGCACTAGAAATCAATAAGATGTTTATCGAAGAGAATAAATAGATTTGACCTGTTAATTCGAAATGTAATTTTTCACAAAAATCACAGACCGAATTTTCTCAAAAGGGACAGAGGAATTCGAAAATTCCCCTTGAATATTATGAGTGATTTTCGAAAATTGCAAGATGAAATTCTTATGATTTTTGAACACTACTCATATATTTATAGATAATTTCTAGACTAGATTAAGTTATGATTATATTAGGAGTCTAACTCCTTAGGGCCCATAATCCATAACTTAAGCCCAACAAGCCAAGCCTGTTATTATAGAAATTAATATAAAATTCATCGTGACTCTTATTGATAAACTGATTTTATCAATGTACACAGAAACCATTTCTGCATCTATTAAAGTCAAGATAATTTTTCTGAATCCGAATTCAGTGATTTCCAAAAATGCCCATCCCTATGTCATTTTAGAAAATTCCACTCCCTTTAATTAAGAAGTCCAACTTCTCTTTCATTAAATTTAACTCTTTAAATTTAACTATCTCAACGGGTTTTAGTAATCCATTACTTGTGTGACCCTCAATGGTTCAGGGATACAGCTAGCCGTGGGCTCATAACTTCTTGTAACTTGGAACAACAATTTTCAACTTTCCCAACGAATCATGGTAAGAGCGTCTAGCAACATCGCCCCATGATTCCCTAGGTATCACTGATAGTGCCTGCAATAACCAGTAGATTTTGATTAGCGTATAGTACGGTCCCTTCATCCATATATCCCGATCGAATCAACAACCATTGGTGCATTGAGAGTCGTTCGAGATTCGATAACTATGCATTACATCTTGGAGATCAAATAGTGACATCGCATGTGTTACTAGGAAAACCGAGTAACCTAAAACACATCATGTACTCTGGCCAGAGATTCGTCATACTAATATCTCCTCAAATCGCATAGTATATCCACACTCTCAAGTATGTGGTGAATCCTTGTCAACAAAGCATCGACTCCTATATGTGTCGTAACTGTACCCAATCCCAACACCTGATGACCCCAATAGAGTCAGTAAATTAGTCAAAGTACAGTACTAGCATATAGAGTTTCAATGATGTTTCAAGTAGTAAGGACTAATGATGTACAACCAAAACCGCGGACTTTATCCACTCGATAAGTGATAACCACTTGGAAAGTCCGAATAGGGTAGTTCGATCATTCATCATATGAATATCCATTTGCATGCTTTGAACATCTCCATGTCCATTACCAATGAAACATGGTACTTGGCATCACAAATGCTAGTCTCAATCTCGAGCGATCCTTATCCTTATTAGCAGACGGCTCAATTGACTAGGAACTGTTTAGAATATACAGTGACTATAAGAAGTCTTTCATAATAGTGATCTCTCTTTATTCACTATCTCATCTTACTTACACTATAGTATATTCAAGGTCTTTATCAAAACATCAATAGTATATCACAATATAACAATATGAAGAAAGACAAAGAAAATGCCATTAATGAATGTAAATTATATTAAACAAAGATTGTTTATACATAGAGTCACAAAAGCCCTTAGCCACAAGTTGGCTAACTGGGCACCCACTCTTTCATTCTCCCACTTGCCCTAAAGCCAACTAGTCACACTACGCAATCCCATTGCTTTGCGATGTTTGTCAAACAATGGTCCTGGCAAGGGCTTAGTAAGTGGATCAGCGATATTGTCTGTAGAGGTCACTCTCTCGACAGTGATGTCTCCTCTTTCCACAATCTCCCGGATGATGTGGTATTTTCTCAGTACGTGTTTGGATCTTTGATGAGACCTTGGTTCCTTTGCCTGAGCAATGGCACCAGTGTTGTTGCAGTACACCGGAACTGGACCAACAGCTTCAGGAATTACGCCCAACTCTTGGACGAAATTCCTCATCCAAACGGCCTCTTTAGCAGCAGCTGATGTTGTAATGTATTCTGCCTCAGTGGTGGAATCCACTGTGGTGTCTTGCTTGGAACTCTTCCAAGAGACAGCACCGCCATTGAGCATGAATACAAATCCAGAGGTTGAATTTGAGTCATCCACATCGCTTTGGAATCTAGAGTCGGTATAGCCTTCCAATTTCAATTCTCTTTCTCCATAAACCATGAATATATTCTTAGTCCTTCTCAAGTACTTAAGAATATCCTTCACGGCTTTCCAATGCATTTGATCGGGGTTGGCCTGATATCTGCTCGTAACACTCAGAGCAAAGGCTACATCCGGTCTGGTAGATATCATCCCATACATAATACTACCTATGGCTGACGCATATGGTATGTGTGTCATTTTCTCTATCTCTTCGTCAGTCTTGGGACACATAGACTTGGATAGAGAAACTCCATGACACATAGGTAGATGTCCTCTCTTGGAATCATCCATAGAAAACCTTTTTAATATGGTGTCGATGTATGTTGCTTGAGTGAGTCCTATCATTCTCTTAGATTTATCTCTATAGATCTGTATCCCTAGAATATAGGATGCCTCACCCAAATCCTTCATCGAGAATCTACTTGATAATCATATCTTTGTTGACTGCAACATCCCTACGTCATTCCCAATGAGTAGGATGTCATCAACATAAAGCACTAAGAACGTCACCGCATCCTTAACTACTTTCTTGTACACGCACGGTTCCTCCGGGTTTTTGATGAAACCAAAGTCCTTTATTGTTTCATCAAATTTCTGGTTCCAACTTCTTGATGCTTGTTTGAGACCATAAATTGATCTCTGAAGCTTGCATACCTTATGCTCGCTTCCCATGGATGTGAATCCCTCGGGCTGCATCATATAGATTTCTTCCTTAATGTTTCCATTTAGAAATGCAGTCTTCACATCCATTTGCCATATCTCATAGTCGTACCAAGCTGCTATGGCAATAAGGATTCTTATGGACTTGAACATTGCGACTGATGAAAAAGTTTCATCATAGTCAACTCCTTGTCTTTGAGTATAACCTTTTGCTACCAATCGTGCCTTGTAGGTAAGTACCTTACCATCATGCCCAAGTTTTCTCTTGTAGATCAATTTACACCATATTGGAACAATTCCATCGGGAGGATCTACTAAAGACCAAACTTGGTTTGTATGCATCGAGTCTATTTCCGACTGCATAGCTTCAAGCCATAAATTAGAATCCGCATCAGAAATTGCTTCCTTGAAGTTTCTTGGATCACATCCAATGTCGGGTTCACTTTGATCCCCTTCAAGAAGAAGACCATATCGAATAGGAGGTCTAGAAGTCCTCTCGGATCTCCTAGATATAGGCGTGTCCGTTGAAGGTTCTTGAGGTGTGTGGTCGTTATTTTGTATCTCGGGTTCTTCTCGAATTTCTTAGAGTTCCATCATCTTGCCTTTCTTATCTAATAAGAACTCCTTCTCCATGAAAGTGGCATTCCTCGAAACAAACACTTTTGTCTCATAAGGATGATAGAAATAATATCCGATTGAATTCTTCGGATATCCTACAAAATAACATAAGGTGGATCGACTATCCAACTTATCTCCCACTGTCTGCTTCACGTAAGCAGGACATCCCCAAATCCTTAAGTACGAATACTTAGGAGCTTTGCCATTCCATAACTCGTATGAATTTTTATCTACTGCTTTAGTGTGGACATTGTTCAACAACAATACCGCCGTTTCAAGCGCATAGCCCCAAAACGAAGGTGGGAGCTCAATGAAGCTCATCATAGATCGAACCATGTCCAACAAAGTTCGATTGCGACGCTCCGAGACACCATTCAGCTAAGGTGTCATAGGAGGAGTCCACTGAGAGAGAATCCCATTCTCTTTTAGAAAGCTCAAAAACTCGGTATTTAAGTATTCTCCACCTCGATCCGATCGAAGTGCTTTAATACTTCTACCTTGTTTGTTTTCTACTTCAGCCTTGAATTCTTTGAACTTTTCAAATGATTCAGACTTATATTCATTAAATATAAATACACATGCCTCGAATAATCATCAGTAAAGGTAATGAAGTAGGTGTGTCCAAATTTAGTACCGATACTAAATGGACCACGGACATCTATATGGATCAAATCCAACAGGTTTTGACTACGCTCAGGCTTCCCTTTGAAAGGAGATTTAGTCATTTTTCCTTTTAGGCAGGACTCACAAGTAGGTAGAGAGTTAATATCAGACATATCAAACATGCCCTCTCCCACTAGCTTGTTCATCCTCCTTGAGAAAATATGAGCTAGCCTAGCATGCCAAAGGTTTGCCGGGTTTTGACTATCGTTTTTTCTTTTATTTGTTGTTACCGGTTTATCAACATAATTAATTGGAACGTCTTTTAATTTTAAGTTATATAGATCATTTTCAAGTTGTCCATTTCCAATCAAACATTCATTCTTGTAAATATTGCAAATCCCATTCACAAAATTACAAGAAAAACCATCTCTATCAAGCATAGAAACAGAAATAATGTTTTTAACTAAATCTGGCACAAATAAAACATCTCTCAAAAATAACTTAAAATTGTTATGCAAAACTAAATAAACGTCTCCCACTGCTTTGGCTTCAACTCTGGAACCATTTCCAAGCCTCAGCTGGGTCTCACCCATCCTAAGCTTACGACTTCTTGTCATCACCTGCAAATCATTGCAAATGTGAGATCCACATCCGGTATCCAATACCCAAGAAGTAGTATTAAGTGAAACATTTATTTCAATGTAAAACATACCCTTTGCAGTTCGCAACTGCTCGAGGTATTCTTTGCAGTTACGTTTCCAATGACCGGGTTTCTTGCAGTGATGGCAAACATCTCCAGATATGTTCACGTTTGAAGCTTTTGTCTTGGCCTTCTTTTATGGTACAATTTTTTTGGGTGGGGCAGAACGTTTCTTACCCTTTCCACTTGGCCCCTTCTTGGAGTAAGAAGAGAAGCCAACCAAGAGTACCGGTTTATCCTTCTTTAATGTGGCCTCATAAGACACAAGCATATTGACCATCTCTTCAAGGGTGGCCTTTATCTTGTTCATATTGAAGTTCACCACAAATCCGTCAAACGACGGAGGAAGGGAAAGAAGCAACAAGTCCGCGTTTAGTTCATGCTCCAAAGTCAAATCGAGTGTTACCAATTTTTCAATGAGCCCAATCATGTGTACCCCATGCTCACGGACCGAAGTCCCATCTCGCATGCGGCATGTCATGAGCTCTTTGATGATGGCATACCTCTCCGACCTTGACTGAGCTCCAAAAAGTTCCTTGAGGTGCATGTGTATGTCAGCAGCATTCACGGCATCCTCAAATCGCCTCTGGAGTTCATCAGACATTGAAGCTTGCATATAGCATTTAGCCTTGACATCATGGTCCCACCAATGATCAAGTTTTGCCAATTCTTATGGACTTATATTAGTCGGTGCTTCCTTTGGAGGATTCTTTTCTAACACGTAGAAAATTTTCTCCGAGTTTAGAACAATCTTTAATTTACGGAACCATTTCGTATAGTTTGCGCCAGTCAATTTGTTTTGTTCGAGAATTGAGTATACTGGATTGCGCGAATTCATTGTAATGAAATACTGAAAAGAAACAGACAATAATCAGTGATTGTTTAATTAATTTACTAAGACATAAAATATGGCAAAATTTAATTTTATGAATTTCACTCCCACTATTTTAACGATTTCACTACCCTCTAGTGAAAACGGGAAACTTGTTTTCTTAGTGGGAACATGGAGTCCAATTGACAAACTATAGTCCCGAATAATATCAGCCAACCATAATTTTCAAAAGGTAGAGCCCAATTACTTCCAAAGCAGCTCCCATGTTTTTAACTCATGTCCAATAAGGGCCCAATAATATGACGCCGTTTAATGTGACATGTCAAGATGACCCATCAATATTAAGTTGTGATGGACGGTCGCCATGTGGATCCCCAATAATATGAGCCAATCCAATGGGAGTTCCACCCAACTTACAACATGTGTCGATCCAATGTACAGCTTTCCGACGAACGGGCCCCTCCAATAATATGAGCCGGACCGTGCTCACGGGTAGCATCTCATACATTGATCGTTGATGGAAGGTAGGAATATTTAAACAATATTTAAATTCTCTTTTGTTTATCTTGATATCAATTTTAAATCATATTTAAAATGAGAGATTTTTAATTTTTGAAAATCTGTCTCATCATGCAATTTATGTAAGCTTGCGGGATTCATACAATTTAGTCTAAACATGCTTACATCAATTATATCATATATTATTTAAGGATGATCGATCCCATTATCTAATTGACCCGTGGTTGCCAATCACGAGTCTAAGTCCAATCCTAGGTGATATGAAAGTATGCAATGCAATCCTATTACATTGAGCTTCCATTTACATTTCTTCGGTCTTTATCATCTGCTGGGCCCACCATTGTCTTCAAATCTTTATCTCCCACTAAGTCTAACAAATTTACAATAAATTTTGATGACAAGTAGGGGATACATATTTAAGAGGTGGGAACGGGCCATAAACCAAGCCCACTTTTTTATTACAAATGACAATTCAAATTGGGACATAAACCAAGCCCATTAATAAAACCCAACAACAATAAAACCAAATGTAAACTACCTAACACACACCTACAATATTGGTCATGGCAATCGATCATCCTTTTATCCAATAATTAATTCAATAATTAAAACATTGGCTAACCCCTGTCCTGTGCCTGGCAGAGCTAAGGGGCGGGTACCATTCCACTAGTGGATCGGAAGGATGCAATGGCATCATAATTAAAAGAAAAAATTATATTTTATCTAATACATTCATAAGATCATATCTTATCATCAATTGTACCAAAATAATTAATTTTATAAAATCTAATTTAACGGATAAGATTTACAAATTTTTCAAAAATTCAAATTTATCCAAAAATCCATTTTAAAAATTTCGGACTCAAACAATTTGATCCGATGCCTCGTGGACCAATCAAAAATAATTTTCGATCGGACCAAAAACTAAAATTCGAAAATATTAAAATTTTAATTAAAAAATCAATTTTAATTTTCCCGGGCAGCCCGCGCCCCAAAATGGGTCCCGGGCAGGGCAGCCCGTCGCTGCCCCTTGGGCAGAAACGATCACTGCGCTGCCCTGGGCAGCGATGGGCTCGCTGCCCTGGGCAGCGACAATCGCTGCCCTTGGGCAGCGCCCTGTAGCCAGCGATCCAATCGCTACCCTTGGGCAGCGACGTTCGCTTCCCCGGGCACCGACAATCGCTGCCCGATGTGCCCATTAAAATTTAATTTTATATTTTTGTTTTTGTTTCAAAAACCCGAGGCCCAAAATTTTGTACAATCGATTAATTTAATCGTTTGATCTGAGAGCAACCTGGCTCTGATACCACTGTTGGAAAAACATGTTCAGATCAATTAAGAATTGATACCCGGTGCAGCGATAAGTTTAAAAATTTTATTTTATACATGGAACGATTCCATATCATGGTTATCAAAACTTTACGATTAAATTATGCAAGTAAAAATAAAATCACAATTAAATTTTTACCTCTTCAAGCAACGGCTTGATTATGGACACCAACAGAATTTAATCTGCTCTTCTTGTAAATCCCAGGAACCGATGGCTTCACGATCAATCTCCGAAATTATGTCCACGAATAGAAAACAGAAACCCTCTGATTGATTGCACTAGAAATCAATCAGATGTTTATCGAAGAGAATAAACAGATTTGATCTGTTAATTCGGAATGTAATTTTTCACAAAAATCACAGACCGAATTTTCTCAAAAGGAACAGAGGAATTCGAAAATTCCCCTTGAATATTATGAGTGATTTTCGAAAATTGCAAGATGGAATTCTTATGATTTTCGAACACTACTCATATATTTATAGATAATTTCTAGACTAGATTAAGTTATGATTATATTAGGACTCTAACTCCTTAGGGCCCATAATCCATAACTTAAACCCAACAAGCCAAGCATGTTATTATAGAAATTAATATAAAATTCATCGTGACTCTTATTGATAAACTGATTTTATCAATGTACACAGAAACCATTTCTGCATCTTTTAAAGTCAAGATAATTTTTCTGAATCCGAATTCAGTGATTTCCAAAAATGCCCATCCCTATGTCATTTTAGGAAATTCCACTCCCTTTAATTAAGAAGTCCAACTTCTCTTTCATTAAATTTAACTCTTTAAATTAAACTATCTCAACGGGGTTTAGTAATCCATTACTTGTGTGACCCTCAATGGTTCAGGGATACAGCTAGCCGTGTGCTCACAACTCCTTGTAACTCGGAACAACAATTTCCGACTTGCCCAACGAATCATGGTAAGAGCGTCTAGAAATATCGCCCCATGATTCCCTAGGTATCACTGATAGTGCCTGCAAGAACCAGTAGATTTTGGTTAGCGTACAGTACGGTCCCTTCATCCATATATCCCGATCGAATCAACAACCATTGGTGCATTGAGAGTCGTTTGAGATTCGATAACTATGCATTACATCTTGGAGATCAAATAGTGACATCGCATGTGTTACTAGGAAAACCGAGTAACCTAAAACACATCATGTACTCTGGCCAGAGATTCGTCACACTAATATCTCCTCAGATCGCATAGGATATCCACACTCGTAATTATATGGTGAATCCCTGTCAACAAAGCATCAACTCCTATATGTGTCGTAACTGTACACAATCTCGACACCTGATGACCCCAATAGAGTCGGTAAACGAGTCAAAGTACAGTACTAGCATATAGAGTCTCAATGATGTTTCAAGTAGTAAGGACTAATGGTGTACAACCAAAACCGCGGACTTTATCCACTCGATAAGTGATAACCACTTGGAAAGTTCGAATAGGGTAGTTCGATCATTCATCATATGAATATCCATTTGCATGCTTTGAACATCTCCATGTCCATTACCAATGAAACGTGGTACTTGGCATCACAAATGCTAGTCTCAATCTCGAGCGATCTTTATCCTTATTAGCGGACGGCTCAATTGACTAGGAACTGTTTAGAATATACAGTGACTATAAGATGTGTTTCATAATAGTGATCTCTCTTTATTCACTATCTCATCTTACTTACACTATAGTATATTCAAGGTCTTTATCAAAACATCAATAGTATATCACAATATAACAATATGAAGAAAGACAAAGAAAATGCCATTAATGAATGTAAATTATATTAAACAAAGATTGTTTATACATAGAGTCACAAAAGCCCTTAGCCACAAGTTGGCTAACCGGGCACCCACTCTTTCACTCATATCTCCGATGATGAGCCTGATGCTGAGATGATGGAGGAGTTTGCACAAGGCAAAGCACGTCAAGATTCTGCCTCTTCCTCCTCTTCCTCCTCTACTGATTCTGCTGCTGACTCTTCTGATAAGAGTGCTGATATTGGAGAAGAAGAAGACTCCGAGGATGTTTCCAGCATGGATGCTGATGAAGACCCTCTGGACCAAGAGGATGTTTCTGTTGCTGCTGCCAGTGTTGCTGTTGGTGTCGTCAACACCACGGACAACACTGTTGATGAGGATTATGACATGGATGCTGCCCATTCCCTCATTTTTTATTCTGGTGATGCTGCTGCTGTCTGGCCTCTCTTCATTCATAGAGGTCTTCTGGATGAGAGGAACATAGATGTTCGCTCCTATGATAGGTACAATTTAATTGACTTTTTGAAACTTCGACAGCTATATTCTACTGTTGTTGCTGTGATACCCTACTGTAAGAGGGTGATTCTGGAGTTCTACGCCAACTTGACTGCAAGCATTGAAGATCCAGAATCTGCAAAGTATGGATTAGTGTACCTTCGGGGTAGGCTATTCGAGTTCACTCTAGCCGTGATCAACTCTTTTTATTCCACCCCAGATGTTGATGAAGGCAATCCTCCATAGATCAACGAAGTGATTACTGTTCTCACTGGTGGTATGGTCAAAAAGTTCTCTGACCTTTTTTATGCAGCTAAGCTCACCTCCCTTTATTCTGTGCTGCATAAGATAGCTGTCAGGAATTGGACTCCTTCTTCCAACTCCACAGTTATCACAAGACCACAAGCGGTCATTTTATATGCCATTGGGACTGGGAGTCCTTTTAATTTTGAAAAGATGGTATTCAAGACTGTGCTCCAATTTGCTGATGGAGGACTCAAGTCTACAAAGCTTGCATTTCCCTCTTTGATCTACCGCATATTGGAATCTCAGGCTTTCATCCGCAATATTACAGAAGATCTCACTAATCAACCTGAGATTTTAAAGTTAGCAGCTGGTCTTCTAAAGGGAAATCGTGTACTGGATTTACCCTGGACTCCTACTCCTACTCCTGCTGCTGAAGCTACTGGTGTTGCACCCGGTGTTGCCAACACAGGTGACAACACTGAAGAAACAGTGCCTACTCCTACTACCCTGGAATTCACAACTGCCACATTCAGCTGCTGATGACTCGTGCCGAGGAAAAGATTGTTCAAGCTCAGGAAGACATTGCCTTCTATAGCACGGTCTTGGCTGATTGTCGGCAACAACTTGGCATTTCTGGCCAAACAGGGGGAGATAGTGCACAAGATGAAGATGAAGCTGGCCCATCTGGGACTAAGGATGATGAGAATAAAGCCTCTGATCAAGATAACTCTGATAGTGATCAAATTTAGATTTTGCTTCTTCTCTCATCTTTTCTTTATTTGCTTCATTTTGATTTTAATATAACTGTTTTTGTTCGTTCTAGTTACGTGCCTTAATTGCTCATATATGTTAACTAGACTAACATCTTCTACCTCACTTATGCTCTGTTATATGAATTAAAGAATCTCATGGGTTATTGTCCATGTTATCCACCGTGTTACGACACGAAGGACAACACTTCAGGGGGAGACTTTAAAATTCAGGGGGAGAAGATTTTTAAACTCAATGGGAGTTTATGATTATCTCACACTTGTGCAATGTGTTGTCCAGAAAGCAAAAAGGGGGAGATTGAAAGGAATTTTATTCCTTGAATATTTCGGCCCTAATTAATTGGAAATTATAAGATTTTGCTTTCTAGACAAGATAGGATATTTGGTTAATATTGAGTGTATATTTTTGAATATGTTAATGATATATTTGCCAAAGTTTAAATTAAATCTTGATAAGGTGATTATTTGACATAATATAATTCGATATTATCAAGATTTGATTTACAATATTTGATAGAGTTTATTTCCTACTAAAATTAGTTTCCTTATTTATGTAGGACTCTATCTAAGGCAATTTTCAAAATTTGGATGCTTATCTATAAAAGGAGATTTCCACGCACAAGAAAAGTGAGAGCTTCAGACGATAATATACTGCGCATACTCTGAAGAATTCTGTTGAAGAATTTGAAGAACTCTGAAGCAAGGTTTGCAACCATCGTTGTTGCATGTCCCCGTGTCTCCGTTCGTGTTGAAGACATCAGAGACAACACTGTGGGAACTATATTGTTGAAGATATTTTCTGTCTCTTCAATTTAGGCTACGGGAGTTGCATCCAATTTCTTTTATACTCTTATTGTATTTTAGGATGAAAGTTTGATTTCTCAACTCGTTGAGAAATTTAGGATTTAATGACTTTTCGTAAAATCACTAGGATTACTTTGTAAGACTATTCTTACGTTTACTAGTGATATTTAGCCCTAAGGCACCCATACTCGTGCAAAATTATTTACTTGTGTTTTTATTTACGCTTTAAATTTTCGCTGCACTGTGTTGTCTGTGGTGTTACAACACAAACGACAACACTGCCTTATTTTACATAACAACCACGTACACCGTTTCTTTCATACATAAAGTCATATATGACTATGAGGCCAAGCAATCCTTGGCTGCATGGGGTGTTCTGAATCTGATGATAAAAATTTTGAATGTTTTGAAGATTACTCGTGGTTTCTATTATTTTTGTAATTAATAATTAATCAGATAATTGTATCGTTATTGGGCCAAGGATAAAACAATGAATAATTGTTTCATTATTAAGCAGGGTACAATAGCGTTTGGGCCAACCTGAGGCCCAGTTCATTTAAAAAATTCACGGTCGAAAATAATTGAATAAATAATCGTACAGCTCATAATTCCAGTAAATGGAAAACGATGAGCAGGAAGGTGTAGAAGTTGCCGTCGCCGCTGGCGAAGAAGATGATGCGGCGGCGCTCGATGGCGGCGGAAAAGTCTGCAAGAGATCGCTGGACCGAGTAAAAGGACCGTGGTCGCAGGATGAGGACGCGATGCTGAGTCAGCTTGTGAGTAATTTCGGGGCGAGGAATTGGAGCCTTATCGCCCGAGGAATACCGGGCCGATCGGGAAAATCTTGCCGCCTCCGGTGGTGCAATCAGCTTGACCCCGCCGTTAAGCGCAAGCCCTTCACTGGTAATTTCAAATGCGCCGCGCTTACATTTGTGTTCTTGTAATTTTTCTTTAATTATGCTTGATGTTGGGGTTTCAAAAAAAAAAAAGTTTTGATTTTCCTCGACAAAAAGAATGGGGGGAAAATGAATTGTTGATACTAATCTGCACTTTTGCAACTCTCTTTTCTGCGAGACTTCTGGCTTCGTATCTTTCTGAATTGTGCTATATTAGTTACTATCTCAAAGTGTGTACTTGGCAAGAATCAAGATTGGTTACTGCTTTTAATAATCAACGTATTCTTGATCATTTGCAATTCCTGGATTGCAAGTCAAAATTTTTGCTGCCTTTTGGGTGTTTTTTATGGTTTCGTTTGCTTCGTGCATAGCTTCTCCGTATCAAATATCTGTCCTATAAAGTTACAGGAAAAATGTAGCTTACCATACACTTGTGTTGGTTCCCCATTGCTTCAGCATTGCAACTTACTAGTAATATGTTTGCAAGTTGTAGAATAAAAATAGACATATGTTTAAAACTCAAATCTGAGAATAGAACCTTTTGATTATGGGTTACTTGTAGATGTTTTCGTTGCGCAACGTTTCGACTTCATGTAAAATTCTCCTTGGTTGATAATTACTTCCTGCATTTTACATATCAGGTGATATCTCTATTTGTTCCTTCAATTTACGACCTAGGATTGCATGAAAAGAGTTAGAGGCTCGTTTCTACCTCTAATAAAGGATGCAAAGTGTTACTTGATCCAAGCATTTCAATTCCTCAATGTGTTCTCTGTTTCTTTTGACATCATCGATCTTTCTTGTGGCCAGGTGCATGATAAGTTTTTATGCTTCTGGCATGAATGGTTTTTAATAAATTATGCTGCTAATCTGTGTTTTATGGCATGCACCTTAATAATCATCTGTTCCTGTTTATGGGTTCTGCCAGTTATGTTCTTTGAAATCTTATTGTATTATAAATGGCTGTTGAGACCACCTCCAATTCCTGCAGATGAAGAAGACCGCATCATACTGCAGGCCCATACCATCCATGGGAATAAATGGGCGTCAATAGCAAGGCTTTTACCTGGGAGAACGGACAATGCAATCAAGAACCACTGGAATTCTACATTGAAGCGACGGTGCATGGATCTTGTGAAGCCTAAGTTGGAATCCAGCAACATGGTTGATGATACTAGTCTTGAAAAATCAAAGGCATCATCATCTGAAGAAACACCATCATGTGAAGACACCAACTTTTTCAAGTCAAATGAAGCAAAAGACGTGATCCCTCCAGAACAAATAGATGCTACCTCCCATGGATCGGAGAAGGATCAACCAGAATCTACCCAACTCACGGAGAAATCTTTAATCCCTACGACTCTATTCCGCCCCGTTCCTCGCATCAGTGCATTTAGTGTTTATAATCTTTTCGACAGCCTAGAAAATTCAGGGCATTTGAACCAAGCCTCGAAACCAGACATCAGCATCTGTAAATTGTTCGAGGGCGCTTATGGTGATCATTTGATCCCTCACCAGTGTGGCCATGGTTGTTGTCAAAGTCCAGGCGGGGCGGTTACTAAGGTAAGTTCATTGTTGGGCCCCGAATTCATTGATTATATCGAATCTCCATACTTGGCTAGGCATGAACTAGCATCATTAGCTGCAGATATAAGTAATGTGGCCTGGCGTAAAAGCGGGTTGGAGAGTAGCAGCGTGAAAGCAATGGATAATGCCGTCAATGGATTAACTTGCAGTGGTGGTAGTTAGCAAGATTTTGTAGTTTCATCACATTTTAATCGTGTGGTTAAGATTATGTAGTGGCAATGCTGTTTATGTACCCAATCTTGCATTTGAGGATAAAGTCACTGATTCCTGTCATTTAGCTTATCTATATAGAAATATTGACGAGATCAAGATTTCGGGTGAAAACGTACTTTAAAAACGATTTTAATGATTTATAATTGAAAAACACTTCGTTTGGAAAAAAAAAAATTTAAATTGCTCTCTAAAAATAGTTTTTAAAGAACACTTGAGATATGTTTTTGGATGTTTTTATTACTTTTATGATGTTAAAAGTTTTTATAGAATGATTGTTCAAACGCATATTTATTTTTAAAACATTTTTTAAAAAAATTATTAAAAAAATTTATAAGTACATGTCCAAGCGGAACCCAACTTTTCGGTGCGTGTGAATTTGTTAAAATTAAGTTCTATAACATGATTTCAAATCCACGACAATAAACCTGTTGGATTGAAGGTTTTTTTTTTAATCGCTATATTGGATTTCAAAATCTATCACAATTTGGAGTTTTTTTTTTTCGAGTTATTTCAAATATTATCTTAAATCCAATTATAAGATCCAAACACAATTTAGTATTTCGTAATGAACTTATGTAAACAAATCAACAAGGAGTGATTGACCAAGTGTGTAGGCGGAATGTAAATTCACAAAAACTCTTTTGAGATGGTGTAACGAGTCTTTTTTGTGAGACGAATCTCTTATTTAATTCGATTCATGAAAATGTATTATTTTTTATATTGAAATTATTAATTAAATTTTAATTATAAAATATAAATCAAGTCGACTCATATCACAAATAAAAATCCAAGAACCATCTCACATCCCACACTTTTCCAAGTAAATTCTTTAACCCAATAGAGTGAATGTGACATTTAGAAACAGACCAATTGAATATTCGGCTCAGGAATTATATGGTTTTATTTTATAGTAATCATTTCGAGCCACTAACCGTTAAAATTTCAAATAAACTTTATTATTTATTCCACCAATAATTTCGTTGATCCAGCAAATATAGTGCAAAATGAAGGCACTCCCCATTATTACTGGAAACATAAAGGATCTAAGCAGCTCATAGGGGCATAGGTAAGTTGGTAAGGCCTGAGGTGATGTGGGAAGAAATTTCTCAACGTTGCGGGTTCGATTCTCGTGTGGAACATATTCTCTACTGAAATATTGTGGGGTATGCTCTGGGGGTTGGCCATGTTGCTTCCTCCCTCAGGTCCCTGCCGCTCGTGCATATCCCTCGATTTAATCCCGCATGAGCCAATGGGCCTTTGACTTATGTGGAATGGGGTTCCCTTCGGTGTCAACCTTTTTTTTTTAATAAAGGATCGAGACATTCTCTCAAGCGTGTCTTAGTTAGTAGATTGAACGAGTATTTGGCCAAAGGTTAAGAGTTTGATTCCTCATACGAATATTTTTTTGAACTAGTCTGTCACACAAAACTTACCTAGTGCGGATTATCTGGCTAGCGTGGTTTGCAGGCTATTGCGTTATGACGGTTTACGCAGTGCGCACCAAAAAGATAGTGACTACGGGTTCTCATGTCATAAAAATAATAATGAATAAATAAAAGATCGAGACTTTTAATAAGATTGAATCACTATTGCGTTTTTGCTAGCATAGTTGAACGTTTGGTCAATAATTATAAGTTCGATTATTCTTATCAATATTTTTTCGGCCAATTCTATCGACATTCGACAAGGTTTATCAAATTAGCGTGAATCGCATGTTAACGTTAACTCGAGGGTTTATTTATCAACTGTAGGTTTCATGGTAGTAAAATTAAATTAAATTTTTTTTAAAAATGATTATCAATCAATCAACGTACAACAAATCAAATTTGCAAATTTAGGCAAATTTCATTAGTATTTCTAGATAACAAATTATATAATTTGAACTATATTTCTCTAGTTTGTATTTTTACTCGTTTGGAAATATTTATGTTTCGTACCGGGATTATAAATATGCACTTGTGCAGTCACGCTTCAGAATTTTGTTCCCAAAGCTTTTTTATTTATGGAATATTATCATTTCATAAAAGCTCACCGATCAATTTTGTGAACCGAATATCTTATTTGACCTGATATAAGCAAAAGTATTACTTTTATACCAAAATTATTATCTTTAATTATAGATATGGATTGTGTCGACTCGTCTCACATTATATAAATTTATATCGAACTGAATCGAGTCAAATGTGATGAAAAATCTAAGGCTCAAGTTCGGATCGAAATAGATATATTCGAGCTCGAGCTCAATTCGAAAATCAAAAAGTTCAAATTTTTTTGTTTTAATTCGGTTCAAAATAGGCTCGGACTTGAAATTATCGAACGTGTTGGCAAGCAGCAAGATATTCAAACTATTGTTCAAAAAAATTACTTGAAAGACTCAAAATTTATTAACAAGATATATTATTTATACTAGCAATGTTAGGATTAATCAATCCAGAAGAATTCGATATTCCGAGAATTACCAGACAAGCAAACACACAGCAAAACAAGAACACAATCCCAGAAATCGATAAAACCCAACGCACGCAGATCAAACACAAAACTCACGCGAAAGCAAATAAACGACGCAAGTATTTACGTGGTTCGGCAAGGAATTTGCCTACGTCCACGGGAGAGCAACACAACCACTTTATTAATTACCAACAGAAGAAATCCAAGCTCAAAAACCAGAACTAGTTATTACAGAGACAGACCCAAAAGAAACTCTAATGCTAGATACAGACACAATTCAAGCTTGTTATCCTTGAATTCTTCCCGTAACAATCTGCGCCCCAGTTCTCTCCTCTGAATCTCTCTTTTTTTTTTCTTCTCTCAATATTTTCTGGAGTTTGAAGAATTTGATTTTTTGTTATGTTCGTTGCGCCCCAGTACTCATGCAGGGTTTTCTTCTGATGCTATCTTCACAAGGATCACATCTCCTTTTTCAATCGCATCTCTGACGAAATGCATCTTCACATCTATGTGTTTCGATCGTTAATGATAGACTTGGTGTTTCGTCAAGTGTATTGCATTTTGATTGTCACAGTGTACTATAACTTGATCTTGTTTCACACCAATCTCCCCTATCATCCCCTTTAACTACAATCCTTCATTTATGGCCTCAGTAACAGCTATGAATTCTGTCTCAACGGTAGAAAGGGCAACCACCGATTGTAGATTAGATTTTCAGGTGATCGTTGTGCCATAAAAGGTGAACACATATCCAGTCAATGACTTTCTCGTGTCTAAGTTCCCAGCAAAATCTGAATCCACATATCCAACCACCGGATCAATCCCATCTTGTTGTTTCTCAAACTTCAACCCCAACCCAGTAGTGTTTATGAGATATCGGTGAATCCATTTCAGAGCTTCCAAATGATATGTACCCGGATTAGCCATAAATCTTGACACAACACTGATTGTGTATGCCAGATCAGGCCTACGCACACCATTTCATATATGAGACTTTCCACTCCACTAGCATATTGAATACCGGCCATCTTCATCCTGTCTTCCTCACTTTCAGGTGACTGACTTGCAGATAGCTTCAAATGCTCCCCCAGAGGGGTCAAGATAGATTTTGCTTGATTCATGTTATATCTCAGAACAACCATTTTCAAATAGTTCTTCTAACTCGGATGAATCTCCTGCCTTTTCCTGTTTCTCACTATGTCCATGCCCAATATTCTCTTTGCTTCTCCCAGATCTTTCATCTCAAATTATGAGTTGAGCTGTTGTTTCAAGGATGATATCTCTGTCCTACTTTTACTTGCAATCAAAATATCATTGACGTAAATCAGTAGATACAAGATAACCTGCCTTTCATCCTTCTTCAGATAGACACATTTGTCATATTGGCTTCTTACAAAATCAATACCAATCATGAACTCATCAAACCTCCTGTTCCACTGCCTCGGACTTTGCTTTAGCCCATACAATGATTTTCTTAGTAAGCAGATTTTGTTCTGTGTTTTTTGATGTATGAAGCCCTTAGGTTGTTCCATATATATAGTTTCTTCCAGGTCACGGTGTAGAAACGCAGTTTTCACATCCATCTTCTCAAGCTCCAACTCAAGCTGGTTCACCAGTGCTAACATAATCCAGATGGAACAATGTTTTACTATTGGAGAATAGACTTCATTAAAATCTATTCCTTCTATCTAACCAAAACCCTTTGCAACCAATCTGGATTTATACTTGATCTGATCTGTACCAGGAGTTCCTTCCTTCTGTTTATAGATCCACTTGCATCCCAATTTCTTATGATGCTTCGGTCGGTCTACTAGCGTCCAGGTTTTATTCTTCTCAAGTGAGTTCATCTCTTCATTCATAGCTTCAATAAACTTGTTTTTATGTTTACTCGCCATAGCTTCATCATAATATTCGGCTCTGAATATTCCACCTTCTCAGCTATTGTATGTGCATACCAAGCCAGATCAGCTTCACCAAACCTCTTAGGAGCTCTGATCTCTCTTCTGGTTCTGTCTCTTGCAAGATTATAAGCACTCAATTCCTATTTTGGATAACTTGTTGTCACATTCTCATCTTGTATCTCATCTGACCCTTTATCTAGCACAGAAGATTCCACCTCAAATGGTAGTTTATCATTCACACTGATATGACTGTCCTTTACATCTGTATTCATTTTATATCCCAGTTTAGATTCATCAAACTTTACATCTCTGGTGTTGAAGAACTTTGGACCTCTTGACTCCAGGTTCCAAACCTTATAACCCTTCACACCATCCGGATACCCAATGAATATACATTTGGCTGCCCTTGCTTCCAACTTGTCCTGTTTCAGATGAGCATATGCAAGACATCCGAATACCCTCAAGTTTGAATATTCTGCAGGTGTTCCAATCCACTTTTCCATTTGTGTCTTGAAAACAATTGTACTGGATGGACACCTATTGACAAAATAGCACGCAGTATATAATTATTCTTCCCAGAAGGAGTTAGGAAGAGAAGCATTGATCAACATACATCTGACCCTTTCCAGAAGAGTTTTGTTCATTTTCTCTGCTAGGCCATTCTGTTGTGGTGTTCCTGCCATTGTTCTGTGTCTGGTAATGCCTTTCTCCTTACATAACTTCACAAACTTATCTGATAAGTATTCCAGCCCATTATCTGTTCTCAGGTATTTAACTATTCGATCACTCTTGTTCTCAACTGCCAACAGCCATTCTTTGAACTTGTCATAGGCTTCATCCTTAGTCTTTAAGATGAATATTCATACTCTCCTTGAGTAATCATCTATCAAAGACATGAAGTATCTGCCTCCACCATAAGTTTCTGTCCGAGAAGGAACCAATAGATCTGAATGAATGTAGGTCAATGGTTGCTCGGTTGTGTGACTTCCTTGACCAAACAATACTCTTTTTGATTTCCCAAGAGCACAGCTATTACACAACTCCAGTTATTCGATTTTATCTCCACCTAACAGACCCTGCTTAGACAGCTCATGTAATCTTTTCTCACTTACATGTACAAGCCTTAGATGTCATAGCTTGGTTCTGTCATGTTATTCCTGAATACTTGTTGTACTTCCAATAATTGTTTCAACTTGTAGTACATATATGAGGTTCCTTTTGACAGCCTTCATAACAACCAGAGATCCTTTAGACACTGAGAGACTTCCTGCTCCTTATTTGAATGAATATCCTTGAGCATCACGTGCTCCCAATGATATCAAGTTTCTTTTCAACTCAGGCACATAAATCACCTTAGTGAGTACTCGGTCAATCCCATCATGCATCCTTATTCTGATGTTCCCAGAGCCCTTTATTCTGCATGATTGATTATTTCCCAACAGTACCATGCCCTGATCTGATTCCTCCAAATTTTCAAACCAAGATCTTGTAGGACACATGTGAAAGGAGCATCCTGAATCTAGTATCCATTCGTGGTTTTGATCACCTTTACAAACCACCAATACTTCTGCTGAGTCATATCCATATGAAGCTACGGCCCGAGTACCATCTTTCTTAGGTTTTTCCTGTTGCTTCCCTTTCTTTTCTAGACAATCTCTTCTTAGATGCCCAACCTTCTGACATGCATAGCACTTCATATTACCCAAATTTTTGTTCTGGTATCTTCCTTGACTCTTTGATCTGAACTTTGGCCTGTATTTCCCATTGGATGTCCTCTTATCACTTCTGCCCCTTGCCGTAAGACCTTCTCCATGTGATTCAGTGTTTGTGTTTGAATTTCTCTGAAATTTCTTGGATTGAATAGCCGACCTAACTTCTTCCAAAGTTATCGTCTGTTCTTTTCCATAGAGCAAAGCATCCCTAAAATTTTTATATGCTTTAGGAAGTGCATTCAGAAGTATCAAAGCTCATCTTCATCTTCAAGCTTTACTTCAATATTCTCCAAGTCATCCAATATCTTGGTGAATTTTTCGATCTGTTCTTCAAGGTTCTTCTCATCCTTGATCACAAAGGAGTATAACCTCTGTTTCATGTACAGACGGTTAGCCAAGGATTTCATCATATATAAATTCTCAAGTTTAAGCTACACAGCCGTTGCAGATTCTTCTCTGGCCACCTCCTGAAGAGGTCTATCACCCAGACAGAGAATAATTGCACTGTGTGCTTTCTCGAGTAATTCATCCTTGTTCTTTATCTCATCAGACATCACCTCCTTCTACTTAAGAGCTTCCACCAATTCTTGTTGTATCTGGATTGCCCGCATCTTAATTATCCAGAGTGAGAAATTGTTTTTGCTTGTAAACTTCTCAATATCAAACTTCATTGATCCCACCATCTTTTCTTGGTTTCCCACAGACGACGCAACTTGTTAGGAATCAATCCAGAATAATTCGATATTCCAAGAATTACCAGACAAGTGAACACACAGCAAAAAAAGAACACAATCCTAGAAATAGATAAAACCCAACGCAGGCAGATCAAACACAAAACTCACGCGAAAGCAAATAAACAACGCAAATATTTACATGGTTCGGCAAGGAATTTGCCTACGTCCATGGGAGAGCAACACAACCACTTTATTAATCACCAACGAAAAAAATCCAAGCTCAAAAGCCAGAGCTTATTACAGAGACAGACCTAAAATAAACTCTAACGCTAAATACAGACACAATTCAAGCTTGTTATCCTTGAATTCTTCCCGTCACAATCTACTCCCCAGTTCTCTCCTCTGAAATTTATCTTTTCTTCTCTCTCAATATTTTCTGAAGTTTGAATAATTTGATTTTCTGTTATGTTCATTGCGACAAGCTTCCATCTGCTTATATAGAGATTTATGCCGACTTTCATCTTGGACTTTAGGTCAACAACAACTTACGGCCCAATTATAAAGTCAACATGGTCCAACCCGATAAGTCATCTTACATCAGTCTGATCTTCTCTTGTACTTCGATCTGCATTGATATCCCTTTAAGCTTACAGCTTCTCGGACACTTCATCTGACTTCTATCCAAGTCTCAGTACTCGAGCAATCGATCTGCATGAACTCATCTGTCCATCACTTCGATCTGATCCCAGTATTCGATCTGACCATGAACTCATCTGATCACTAAATTCATCTGATCTGTACTCTTTGATTTGTTCTCTTCTCTATTCCCATTCAATCTGATAGAAGCATACTCAACAAGAAATTATGCACACGCAATGCGTGTATTATATATTGTTAGGAATCAATAAAAAAAAATCGATATTGTCCAGATATTTACCAGACAAAGACACACAGAGCAAAAATCAAGAACACAATCTTAGATAAAATCCACACAACACAGATCAAACACCAACTCATGCAAAAAAGATTAAACAACACAAGTATTTACATAGTTCGACAAGGAATTTGCCTACGTCCACGGGAGAGCAACACTACACTTTTATTTATCACGAACAAGAGAAAAAACCTAGCTCAAACTAGAGCTTATTACAATCCAGACCAGAAAACTCTAATGCTAGATACAGACTCAATTCAAACTTAAACACTTTGAATTTTCCCATCACAATCTGCGCCCCAGTTCTCTTTCTCTGATTTCTCTCTTCTCTTCTCTCTTGAACTCTTATTCTGGAGATTGAAAATCTATTATGTTTGTTATTCCATCATGGTTGACTTTCATCTGCTTATATAGAGAAAATACACTGACTTTCTTCTTGGGCTTTAAGTCAACAACTGTAGTAGTCCGACTCCATTTTATAAGATTAATTAAGTAAAATGATTAAGCACGGATTAGGGGCTTAATTTGGAATTAATTAGACAATTTTTGAAATTTTGATTAAGGTGAGTTCGAAGCATCTGAACTAGGATCGGAGGGTCTGAACCCTTCGGAAGCATGAAACCAAGGATCGGAGGCTACAAAAATATCGGACCGTCCGAACCCAGATCGGAGCGTCCGATCTCAGTTAGGTCATGCAAGTGTTGAGGTGTCAAGGTTGAACAGACACGCATCAGTTCGGACCCTCCGAAGTAAGTATCGAAGTGTCCAAACTGTGCATGCAGTGACGTGTTGCGCATGCAAGGATCGGAGTGTCCGATCTCCCGATCGAAGAGTCCGATCTCTGAATATAAATAGGCCATTCAAGGCTCATAATTTTCACACCAATTTCTCACTTCTCTCTCGGTTATAGTGTATTCTAGGTGATTTTTAGCCTTATTAGTCTTGGTCTGGGTGTTGGTGTGGCGCTCCGGGGTTGCAGCGGAGAGGTTCCCAAGTTATGGGGCAGTTGTTATCAGTGGGTTGACGATGCATGCAGGTATATCTCTAGCTCCTTATAGTAAATAGGGAGTATGCTATAGATTAGTTAAGGCTTTCAGAATAAGATTATAATGCATGAGTACTTTGCATTGTAGTGCGGACTATAGCCTTGGACATAGAGCTGGTCTAGCTTGCCTTAGTATATGAGGTACGGAAGTGTTATTCGAGATATCCGGATTGAGTATGCATGTATTATGTGTTTGCATGTATTATGTTATTTCATGATTTATATTATACAACATGTCATGACTGTATGTTACATACATGAGCATATTGATCCCATATCCTTGAGATATCCTGTAGTAGGGAGCTCACCCTATGAGTTTTGGATGGTTGGATACGTAAGTCTTGTGTCAGGTCACCGTTATGGTTGGACACTTGTACTAGTATCAGGTTACCATTATCCACTGGGTATAGGAGCCACCTCCTGATGCGACGGCGTAGCGTGCTATATACACTGGGCTCGGTCAACGAGCTAGTTTCTTGATCTGAGTGTCTTGGTAACAAGTTCATTCGCATACATGCACGTATAATACTGTATACTCATACTCTCGTACTGAGCTTTTTATGCTCACGTCCCGTACTTTTTTGTGTCTAAACACCCTATTCCATGGGGCAGGTCTGCGGTTGGATGAGGCAGGTGGTTCCAAGAGAGCGTAGGTAATTGATGGCCAGCAGAAATATTTTGTCTAATCTATGATTTTAATGTATTTGGGATAATACATTTGGTTATTCGATATGGTTGTATAAAAATATTTTAATTGTTATTTATGATTTTCGTTGTTAATTTTTTGATTAGTTTTATTTAAGTTAAATGCATGCTTAAGTTTCTGATTAGTAAGTGACCACGGAGTGGGTTACTACATTTATGGTATCAGAGCATGCATAGAAATCTTGGGATCTAGATTATTGAAATTTGGATTAACCTTTAATCATCATGTATATTGCAGGTAATGGTGAAGAGAGTAGCCACGGTAGCGTAGGTTGACTCTGAGGTGATCATGACGATTGAGAGCATCGTCAGGTCCATCATCACCATCGCCATGAAGATCGTAGGTGGTTTAGCATGCATAGGTTCATGACGATGGGTCCTAAACCTTTGATCGGAGGAGAGTCACCGGAGGATGCGGAGAACTGGCTGTGATGTATGGAGGTTTGTTTCGTGAGTTTCGTTGCACTGAGGAGCAAATATGGAGACTCTTGATTTACTTGTGGAAGGGCGAGCGCGGAAGTGGTGGAGTTCTGTATCTGCACCTTTTATTGTAGCCCAGGGAGTAGCTATCTAGGAAGAGTTCCGCACACCCTTCTATAAGCTGTATTTTCCTCCTGCACTCCGACAGGCGAAGGTAAGAGAGTTTCTGGGTTTGCGGCAAGGATATATGTCAATCGATGAGTACCAGTTGAAGTTCTTTGAGTTGTTGCCCTATTGCCCCCAGATTTCTGAAAGCACAAAGGCAAAGTACAATCTGTTCCTCCAAGGCCTTAATTCGGAGATCCACGACCGAGTTGATGTGGGAGATGACATGACTTACGAGGGATTAGTGAGTCGATGCCACCAAGAAAAGGACAGTATCCACCGTAACAGATCTTTCTTTTCATCTAGACCCGCGAGTTCCTTAGGTCCTCGTGCTCAGTCTTTCAAGAAGTATAGTTCTAATACTTCTTCCTCAGGATCCGGGGAGGTGATGCGCTTTGGAAAGAAGAATCAAGGCCCTTGCAGACATTGTGGTGGGAGTCATCCTACTAACAGGTGCCGAAAAGTTTCAGGGGCATGTTTTCGATGTGGAGAGATTGGTCATCTGAAGAAGGATTGTCTCCAAGCCAGGGGATCTAGTTTTGGCTCAGGTTCTGGTTCTCAGGCGTCAGTGCAGCAGAGGCTACAGGACAGTCGACAGGAGGTTTTAATCTGAAACCTTGTGCTTCCAGCCAAGTGTTTGCCTTGAGGCATGATCAGGCAGTGGATGAAAATGAGAAGGTCATAGCGGGTACGTTTCTGCTATTTGATATACCTGCTTTTGTACTCATTGACACTAGTGCATCTCATTCTTTCATTTCTGCACGTTTTGTTAAGAGAAATAAGTTATCATACATTTCATTAGACACAGTGGTTGTTGTTTCTACTCCGATGGGTCAGTCTACGTCGGCTAAGCGTCTAGTGTTGGGTTGTGGGGACCTCGGGTGCTAATCTCATTTCATAACATATAATCTATGTTAATTCAAGTCAGGGTAACAAGATAAGAATAAATCCAATTTTTTTTTAATACATGGAGCAGGCGCGCCTTCTGAGCGCGTGGGCGCGCACTGATCTCGCACCATGGGCACCATGGTGCTAGATTTAGGCTCGGGAGCGCCGCGCCTTCGAAAATCTCACCAATAAATCTAAAAATCTGGAATTTGACCCTTCTTGGATCCTCAAACATCATCTAACATAAATAAGCATGAATTCAACACTAAAATATAGAAGAAAACATGGAATATCATAAAGTGTTCTAGGATCCAAACTTTACAATTAGTTATCACATACATGCTAGTAATTCAACAAACTTCTTGTTATTTATCACATACAACTAAACTCACTAAGTTCATACCAACTCATATCTAGAGTATACACATGAGTTTATTGACAACAACTACTCCAACTCTAATCCGAAGTCACCACATCTACCTAGAACTTGTTCTTCCACGGGCGTCCCTGATTCGTTTCTGCCCCACCTATTGCCATGCACACATACAAACAAAGCAATAGCCGGATAACTTCGGTGAGAATAAAATCCCAGTATAAACAACATATACATGCATAGCATAAAATTTACAGAAATAACCATATAAACATCTTTATAGGTATTAAATCCAATCTAATGCAATGCATGCTTTGAAAAATCTGCTATCAAGTTCTATATCGATTCTTGGGATCCTGGGGAAGAAGAACACAACAAATCTCCCACCTACTCTCCCTTTCGGGGTGGCGTTGAGCTCTTTTCCCGGACTTTGGCACACTATATCGAGTTTCTAGAAATAGGAGTCGATCTATCTCCTAAGTTCCTCGATATATAACCAAACGTCTATATTTCTTACGGCGAATCTGCCATTCAAAATCTTAAGGAATAGTTGGCTCAATATGAATACATCAAAGTCTATAAGCAAAGTCTAGAAGCATAAGAATAAAAGCCAACTAATAACAAGGTCATTCAAACAAACAAGTAGGTATGCAATTACAACACATATAAGCATATAGTATGTGATTTTAAAAGGGCATTCAAGAAATGTCTCTTGAATGTACAAAGCCCTTGTTCTAATGTTGTCTTATACCTTTCACACTTGGTTTCAAACTCTTCAAATCTTCACAAATTGCAGCACAACAAAGACTATCAAAATCTGCTCACAACTCTTGTCAATCCTCAAGGTAAAAGTCACAAACCTTGTTCAATCTTCTATCGGTTTTGAAGTCGGGATCTCGAGTTCGATCAAGATCTTAACCAATCAGAAAGAAAGCATATTCAAGCTATATATATCAGCAATAACTCATTCCAAACTCGGCTCAAACAAACAGATGCAAATTCTAGCAAATCTTGAACCGGTGGCGTAACGGTACGGAATCGGTAACCAAAACTGAAATCAAATCAATTTAACATCCCAACCAACTTCATATACATGATATACCAGAAAAAATACATCAATATACCAGAAATATCAGAATTTAAGAACATCGAATACTTTCTGAAAATCATAACAATTTCATCTAACATTCATTCTTCGATCCGGTTCCGAATAAATCATGCTTATACTATCAAGAACACAAATAAACAATCAAATTCTGAGTTCTTCCTCATCTCAATTTCAAAATATTCTGTAAACATAATAACACTTGCACCAAATCAAAGCTCTGGAAGAGAGGATCGTAGAACTATGCCCAGAATTGAAATCGGCCAGACGGATCTTGAGATATGAAAGATTTAAGATGAAAATTGCAAGGAAGAAGATGAATTTCGGTTATGAGTAGAGAAATCTGATACAAAATGCTTACAAGACACGTTCAATTCATATTTAGACAAGTTTCCCACTCAAAAAGCCATAATTGCACTTTGGCCCTCAAGATCTTCAATATTTGCAAATTGGCCCTTGAAACTTATTTTTAATTCAATTTCAATCCTAAATAATTTAAGAATATTAGAATTTAAATCAAAACTCCAAAATTTCCAAATTAAATATTCTGTGATTAAAATTAAGTAATCTCGGGCCTTACATGGGTTGCCCTTTAGAGTTTGAAGGGAATGTTTTGATGGCGAATCTCATGATATTAGCAATGGAGGATTTTGATTGCATTATGGGAATTTATGTGTTGACTATGTATCGAGCTTCAGTGGATTATTATCAGAGACTGGTGTGTTTCATCCAGTTGGTGATGATAGCTGGTTCTTTTATGGTGAGGGAGCGCGAACTCAGATGCCTTTGGTATCTGCTATGAGAGCTTGTCGATCTCTGGAGTCTGGTGGGGAAGGCTACCTCATTTATGCAGTCAATACATCCGCTGGAAGTGTTGGTATAGAAGCTTTACCAGTTTTGAATGAATTCCCAGATGTGTTTCTGAGATTCCAGGATTTCCTCTAGTGCGTGAAGTTGAGTTCGGCATAGATTTGATGCCAGGTACTTTTCCTATTTCTCAAGCACCGTATTTTCTGACTCCGTTAGAGATGCTTGAATTGAAGCAGCAGCTTTAGGATCTATTGGAAAAGGGTTACATTTGTCCTAGTGTTTCTCCTTTGGGAGTGCCTGTTCTATTCGTGAAGAAGAAGGATGTGTATATGCATTTGTGCATTGACTATCGTCAGTTGAACAGAGTAACAATCAAGAATAAGTATCCTTTGCCTCGTATAGATGATATTTTTGATCAGTTGCAAGGTACATCGGTTTACTCAAAGATTGATTTGAGATCATGATATCATCAGATGCGAGTCCGAGATCAGGATATAGCTAAGACAGCATTTAGGACCAGGTATGTGCATTATGAGTTCCTAGTAATGCCATTTGGATTGACTAATGCACCGGTTGTATTCATGAACTTGATGAATCTAGTATTCCGGGAATTTCTGAACAAGTTTGTTGTCATGTTCATTGACGATATCTTGTTATATTCACATGATGTGAATGAACACGCGTATCATTTGAGGCTTGTATTGCATACTTTGAGGGAAAGACAGATATACGCTAAGCTGAGTAAGTGTGAGTTCTAGCTGGATCGGGTGGTATTTTTTGGCCACATTATATCCAAGGATGGAGTTTCTGTAGATTCGAGCAAGATTGAGGTTGTAAAAAATTGGTCACGTCCGACGACGATAGCTGAGATCCGTAGTTTTCTGGGTCTAGTAGGATATTATCGTCGCTTTATCGCAAATTTCTCGCAGCTAGCTCGACCTCTGACACAACTTACTCGAAAGGGCATGAATTTTGAATGGTCCTCAGAATGTGAAGAGAATTTTTGCGAGCTTCGTATGCGGTTGACTTCTGCGCCTGTGTTGGCTTTACCGTCTGGATCTGGAGGGTATGTGGTATACATTGATGCTTCTCTTCAGGGACTAGGATGTGTCCTGACTCAAAATGGGCATGTAATTGCTTACGCCTCTAGATAGTTGAAAGTTCACGAGAACAAATATCTAGTGCATGATCTTGAGTTAGCAGCTATTGTATTTGCATTGAAGATCTGGCGTCATTATCTGTATGGCTAGAGATTTGAGATCTTCACGGATCATAAGAGTCTCAAGTATTTGTTCACTCAGGCAGAGTTGAACATGAGACAGAGATGTTGGATGGATTTGCTGAAGGATTATGACTGTGAAATTAAGTATCATCCAGGAGCTACTAATCTCACTGCTGATGCTTTGAGTCGCAAGGTGAAAGTGTTCGCACTTCAGACTGGTTTTGTAACAAGTATTATTGAAGATTTTTTTTCTTCAGGGTATACCTTCAAGCATAAGAAATATATGCAGATTATTCAGATGTTTTCTATTTTATCTGAGCCAGCTTTATATTCTTAGATTCGGGATGCTCAGTTGTATGACCCGAAAATCCGGCATTTGGCTCGTTTTTCCACATATGATAGTATGTCAGGATTTCACTATCATTCAGATGGTTTTCTTTGTTTTTCTGGCCGTATTGTGGTTTCGGAGGATGATAATCTGAGGGAGGAGATTTTATCCTAGGCTCATCGTACTAAGTTGAGTATTCATCCAAGAAGCAACAAGATGTACAAGAATTTGCGTACTAGGTTCTGGTGGAAAGGAATGAAGAGACGTGTGTATCAATATGTTTTGAGATGTTTGGTGTGTAAGTAGGTCAAGGCAGAGCACCGATGACTTGGAGGGTTGCTTCACGGTTTACCTATTTCTGAGTGAAAATTGGAGTTGATCACGATGGATTTCGTGACCCATTCACCAGTGTCCTCGAGGAATTGTGATGCTATTTGGGATGTGGTGGACCGACTCACCAAGTCAGCAAATTTCATTCTTTATAACCGGGACTACAGTTTTGACATGATGGCTCGCTTGTACATCCAGGATATTGTTCGAGTGCACGGAGTGCCTGTGAGCATAGTCAGCGATCGAGACCCCAGGTTTACTTCCAGATTCTGGGGGAGTCTTCAGCGCGCTATGGGTACTACTCTCAGTTTTAGTACTGCATATCACCCAGAGACTGACAGGAATTCAGAGCGCACAATTCGTACTCTTGAAGACATGTTGCAAGCCTGTTCTTTGGATTTTGGTCCAGCGTGGCAAGATCAGTTGTCATTGATTGGGTTTGCGTACAACAATAGTTACCATCGTAGTATTGGGATGGCTCCGTTTGAGGCGTTGTACGGGCAATGATGTCGTACTCCACTGTTCTGGGAAGAAGTGGGGGAGCGATAGGTAGAGGGGCCAGAGTTAGTCCAGCAGACTATTGATATAGTCAGGCAGATCAAGAAGCGAATTAAAACTGCGTAGGATCAGCAGGCTAGCTATGAGAATGTTAAGCATTGGCCTTTGCAATTTGAGGTGGGCGAGAAGGTGTTCTTGAAAGTTTCACCATTTTGCAGGATTTTGAGATTCGGTCTCAAATGTAAGCTATCTCCTAGGTTCAGTGGTCCATTTGAAATTTTGGAAAGTGTTGGAGATTTGGTTTACAGGTTGGCATTACCGCCATATTTGTCAAGTATCCGTGATGTGTTCCATGTTTCATTGTTGCGACGGTATGTGACAGATGAATCTCATATATTACAGCCGCCTGAAGTACAGTTGGATACAGATATGGCGTATGTATAGAGACCTTTGTATATCATAGGTCATAAGGATAAGGTCTTAAGCAACAAGATCATTTCTCTTGTTCTAGTTCAGTGGAAACGCCAAGGCACTAAAGAAGCTACTTGGGAACTTGATAGCCATATGTGTACAGACTATCCAGAGTTGTTTTGAAATGTGTATTTTGATTGTATCTTGTAAAATGTTCAGTTTTAATAAAAGATGTTTATTCAGTAATTACTGCATTCAGTACTTAAGATTTGTTCGAGGACGAAATATCTTAAGTAGGGAGAAAATGTAGTATCCCGACTCCATTTTACAAGATTAATTAAGTAAAAATAGTTAAGCAATGATTAGGGGCTGTGAGACCTCGATTCTAAACATCTATTCTTGGATAAACAATAATTAAGCATAAAAGATTCAAGATTAAAAGACAGTAAAAAAAAATTTCTTTTGTACAGAGCCTCGCTCGAGCGGTAAAGAACGCCCTCTCAAGCGAGCAAAACTCTGCCCACCTTCTTGAAGATCGCTCGCTCGAGCGGTGAAACACACCCGCTCGAGCGAGCAAAACTCTGCCTCGCACACAAAAAAATGCTCGCTCGAGCGAGCTCAAACCGCCACTTGAGCGAGACCAGTTCTGAAGTCAAAAACCAGCTTTTGCTCTACAAACCAAATTCCAAATCGAAATCCAATCAATACATAACGAGGTATAAAATACATGAAATGACAACATTCAATCCTCAATATTCGAATATTTGATACAACAAACAGCAAACAAGTTCGAGTTCTAATTATACTCTCAAAACATAAACTAGATTGACATGTTTTTCAACTTCTAAACCAAAGTCCCACTTCTATTTCTCGATCTTGATGCTAACCAAGTCTCCTCTGACTCAATCCGCCCCACCTGTTACCAAGTACACATACAAAACAAAGCAATAGCCGGATAACTCCGCTGAGAATGATATTCCCAGCAAAAGCAAAATAACATGCAATAACTAGTAATATATCAAAGACATGATATAAAGACAACATATTCAATGTTAATACGAATGAAATGAATGTCTTTAAAACCGGGATATCAACTCTGATAATCAAAGAATTTTTGCTATTATTTTGGGATCTCGAGGATGAGATCACGTAACAACTCACCGACTCTCCTGATCGAGGTGGTGTCACGTATCTTCATCTTCTAGACTTTGGTGCGACTATAAGGAGTATGCTGACACTAGGTGAACTTCTACAACCCAGGCCACTCGAATATAGCCCCCAAAAAGTTTAACAAAAAGGGTTGTACAGTCCGCTGAAATCAAAGATTTAGGCTCGAGATGAATGCATATAGAAAACGCAAAGCATTAAACCATAATTCAAATAATAACAAAAGTTCAATCACAAAATACAAGTTCCCCACTCTAGAACAAGTATTGATGAAAGTATGTGATTTAGGAAAAACTCAAGAACCATCTGTCTTGAGTGTTCTATCCCGCTTAAACGATGTCTGCTTGTACCTTTCTCAATTCAATAGCTCCAACTCTGGATAAGTTATACAATAAGAGATTATATCAAAATCTATACAACCAATACAACAAACGCTCAAGGTAAAACTCTTTACCGCTCTTCATATAACTCTTCGACGATCGATTTCTGCTAACTCTGGGCTAAACAAACTTCAAACCAATGATAGAACAAAGCTCTCAATGGCGGGATCGCTAAACTAACTTCGGATTTAAATTATACCAGATGGATCGACCGAAAACCGAAGAAGAAAAGCTTGAAGCTCACGTTATTCTTATTCAATGGAGGGAATCGGTTTTGGAGAAGGAGAAGGGAAGAGATAAGGACTTAGTCAACTCAAACAAGTGGTAGATAATATAACAATTTCCAATTTTGCTTTCTAGTCCCTGAAAATTCTAAAAATTGAAAAATAGACCCTGATCAAAATCAAATCGGCTCTAAAATTCTATAATCTACGATTATCTCAAATAAACTCAATTAAGTTAAATTTTGGGCGTTACAATTATCCCCCTCTTAGAAGAGATTTCGTCCTCGAAATCAATAAAATCAAACACATAAGATAGAATTAAGAACTTAAGACGGAAAGAAGAACTCACGTCATCCGAATAACTCTGGAAACCATTGTCTCATATCAGACTCTGTCTTCCAAGTCATCTCTTCGACTCGTGACTGCTCCACTGAACTTTCACCAAAGGAACTCCTTTTGGTCAAGGATCTGAATTGGTCGCTCAAAGTAGTTCAGAGTCTTTTCAAGCTCGGCTTCGTCAGGCTGAAGGATATGAGAAGGATCTTGATGATATTTCCGCAACATTGAGACGTGAAAAACGTCGTGAATACCAGATAAAGATGGAGAAAGTGCAAGCCTGTAGGCAAGATCGCCTAACTTCTCGAGAATCTCGTACGGTCCGATGAATCTCGGAGATAACTTCCCTCTCTTTCCAAATCTAACAGTGCCTCTGAAAGGATAAATCTATAAGAATACTCGGTCTCCCTGATCGAAACTCAGAGGTCTATGTCTGATATTCTCATACTTCTCCTGTCTATCCTGAGCTGACTTCATTCTCGTCTAAATGATCTTTACTTGCTCTGCCATGTCTCAAAGCATATCCGGTCCCAAATCAGGTGACTCGGACATATCGTCCCAAAACAAAGGAGATCGGAACTTCTTATCGTACAAAGCCTCAAAAGATGCCATGCCGATACTCGCTTGATAACTGTTGATGTAAGAAAACTCGAAAGAGGCAAAGAATCATGCCAACTAGTTCCAAAGTCTAGCACTACTGCTTGTAGAATATCCTCTAAGGTTTGAATAGTCCGCTCTGACTGTCCGTCGATCTGAGGATGATATGCTATACTCAGATGCAATCGAGTACCAAGTACCTCTTGAAGACTGTGCCAAAAGTGTGAAGTGAATCTAGGGCCTCGGTCTGAAACTATCGACTTCGGTACACCATGCAATCTCACAACGTTGCTAACATACAACTCAGCCATCTGATCGTGACGATACGTCATCCTGTATGGAATAAAGCAAAAGCAAACTTCATCAATCTATCGATCACTACCCAAATAGCATCGCATACTCAAAAAGATCGTGGTAGCTTCTTGACGAAATCCATCGAAATGTGATCCCAGTAAACTGTGCAACAGACCACCCGGTCACTTCCTCTCTACTTTCACCTGTTGACAGTTCAAACATCGGGATACAAATCCTGTAACATCGCTCTTCATCTTCTTCCATCATAACTGATTCTTCAGATCATTATACATATTTCGACCTCCAGGATGAATGCTAAATTTACTGCAATGTGCCGCTCGTAGGATTCGTTGTCTCAAATCAGAAACATCGGGCACAACAATACGATTATTCACAAACAAAGTGTCATCTCTAACCTGGAATTCAGACTAATGTCCAGCTCTGTCTTTATCTATCGAAATATGAATACTCGGATCGGATTTCTATGCCTCTCTAATCTTCATAAACAACTCTGGTTCGGCTTGAATGAAAAAAACTCTAATAATCCTCCTATCTGTTTCAAACTCCAAACCAGAAGTGCAACAGTCTTCGATCAACTGAGAAAAACCGATAGTAGAAAGAGATAAAGAACAAAGCTTTCGGCTCAAGGCATCTGCAGTTGCATTAAACTTTCCCGGGTAGTATTTGATTTCATAGTTGAAATCCTTCAACAAATCTAACCATCGCCTCTGTCTCATATTCAGTTCTGACTGCGAAAACAAATATTTCTCGAAAGACTCACCATAAAGATAGTGACGTCAGATCTTCAAAGCAAAAATGATCGCGGCGAGTTCAAGATCATGAACCGGATAACGAGTCTCGTGCGGCTTCATTTGCCTCGATGCATACGCTTTCACGTGCTTATGCTGCATAAGAACACATCCCAAGCCTCGGTTAGAAGCATCACAATAAACGGTAAAACCTCCAGTACCTGATGGAATAGATAGAATCGGAGCGTTGGTCAGTCTCTTCATCAGATCAATAAAAATGGCCTCACTCTCTTCAGTCCAGACAAAAGGCGCATTCTTCTGAGTCAGTTGGGTAATCGGCTTCGCAATCGATGAGAATCCCTTGATAATCTGCGATTAACCCGCCAAACCCATAAAGTTTCGAATCTCAGGCACAGATGTCTGTCTAAGCCAATTCATAACCGCTTCGATCTTGCTGGGATCGACAGAAATCCCATCTTCAGAAATAATATGACCGAGAAATACAACTCGATCCAACTAGAACTCACACTTATACAGCTTGGCAAACAACTGTTCAGCCCGCAAAATCTGCAAGACGATCCTCAAATGCTCTGCATGGTCAGTACGGTTCTTCGAATAGAAAAGAATATCATCGATAAAAATAATCACAAACTCATCCAAAAAATGCTGAAAGTTACGGTGCATAAGACCCATAAAAACTGCTGGAATGTTAGTCAAACCGAACGGCATGACTATAAACTCGAAATGACCATACCTCATTCTGAATGCGGTTTTAGGAATATCTTCCTCTCGCACTCTCAGCTGATGATAACCCAACCTCAGATCAATCTTCGAATAGACAGAAGAACCCAGCAGTTGATCAAAAAGGTCATCTATTCGAGGTAAAGGATACTTGTTCTTTACCGTCGCTTGATTCAGTTGACGGTAATCAATACAGAGCCGCATAGATCCATCCTTCTTCCGCACAAAGAGAACAGAAGATCCCCAAGGCGACACACTAGGTCTGATGTATCCCTTGGAAATCAAATCCTCGAGTTGTTCTTTTAATTCTCTCAATTCGATCGGTGCCATACGATAAGGAGCTTTTGAAATCGGTTAAGTACCTGACAATAAATCAATGCTGAATTCGATCTCACGAATAGGCGGCAATCCAGGAATCTCATCTGGAAAGACGTCAGCAAACTCTCTAACCACTGGTATATCAACCAATTCTGGGCTAGATTTCAATATATCCACTGCATAGAACAAGAATCCCTCTGCTCCTTTCTGTAACAAATGAGTCATCGACAAAACAGATATTAAAGGAATTCTAGATCGAGAACCCTTACCGAAAAATTTCCACTCCTCTGCCATTTCCAGTCTAAAACGGACTACTTTCTGAAAAAAATCAATGGTAGCCTTGTACTTGGTCATAGCATCAATACCGATAATACAATCAAAATCTGACAACCCAAGTACAATAAAATCGAAACCAATCTCATTACCTTCGAAACATAGCTCACAGTTCTGAACCAATCTTACGGACAAAATTCCCCCACCCAAAGGTGAAGTAACAGCTACTACAGCAGGTAAAAGCTCAGTAGGTAAGGAATGCATCAAAACAAATTTCTCAGATATAAAAGAGTGAGATGCACCTGATGCGATCATGAATGGCTCGCATGTTGATCAAGTGGCTAAGGATTCGTTGGAGTTGCCAAGAGGATTAGTTACGAGAGGCCGAGCTCAAAAATTCAAGGAAGCACTTCAATCCTTGATGATGAAGTCTCTAGAGGGCGTTGTACTTCTTGATATTCAATTTGGAGGATATTACAATCTTATTGAGGTCAAATGAGGTCAAGAAAGTAAAGAAAATGGAGGCCAAAGTCAACTCTCGCGCGCCCGCGCTTTACATTGCGAACCCCACGCGCGCCCGCGCCGACGAATGCTAAATTGACGAAGAATCTGCGAGACTGCAGCGCGCCCGCGCCTTCATGTCGCGCGCCCGCGTCACGTACTTCTACACACACTAAAGGTGTTTATGTGTGTGTTCGGAAATCTTAGTATTTTGGTATTATTTTGCTTATTTTGAGTCTTTTATTCCTAATAGGAAACTTTTAGGAGATATTATTATATCTTTAGATATATTTTGCGATATCTTTTATTATTTTGTAGTTGTATTATAAATACAACAAACATTCATTATTTTGAATAACAATTAAAATTTTAGATTTTTATACATAAAATTCTTTCTAGAATTTTTATTGAAGCTTTGTGCTTTGTTAAAAAATCAAACATATCAAAGTTCATACTTTGTGGCATTTGTCGATTGATTATCCTCATGGGTTGTCAGAGACAGGTTTTCTGAAGGTCCCGTTGTGATCAATTTTTTTCTTCGTGATTATCTGTTGCTAGTTTCATTGTAAGCTAGAGGTGGATAATCCAAAACTTTTTCTTGTTTTCAAGATTGGGCAAATTTCTTGATTTCTTTTGTTATTGGATTGAGGGTACGATTTTAATATAGTCGTGTTTGCCTTCCATACATTAAGAATTCATATCATTTGGTATCAAAACCAAGGTTTTGAATCAAGCAAGTATCATATCTTTTTGTTCTTCGTGTTCTTCGATCTTCATCTTTCGTTCTTCATATGATTCTATTCTATTTCAAATTTTTAAGCCATTTCTGTGTCAATCTTGTCGCCCAAGTTTTAGTGTCTTGTGATACAAGTTATCTCAAAAAATAAAAAAAAAAGGAAAATTCAAAAATCGGTCAAAAAAAATATTGAAGGACCGAAAAATCTTTAAAAAAATAGAAGAAGCAAGATAGCTTGTGGTCAATTAAATATTTTGCTCTTGTTCATCCTTGGGTGCAAATCAGAAACTCAAGTCCATAAATTTCTTCGTCTTGTTTTTGTCGATCTTCGAGAGTCAATCTTCAAGTGCCTACAAGTTGTGAACTTGAGAGTTTGATTCACTTCTACATAAAGCAAAAGCCTGCATGAATTGAGTGAAAAAAAAAAGAGTGGTTGAGTGAATTCTTTGGAGTGATTTGTGAGAATTTGTGTGAGGTAATTTTTTTATTACTAACCGTTTCTTGCAGGTACAATGAGTTCGAATAAAGAAGGAGAGGATAGTTCTATCCAAGGGTTTTCCAAGACCCAAATAGATGATTTGTCTAAGATGGTGAGGGAAGCAATGAGGGCCGAATTGGAGACAGTGCATGAGAGAATAAGTAAACTTGAGGTTGGTGGTAGTAAGGATGATGAGTGTTTTTGTGAGAATTGGGGTAGAAATAGGCGAGATCAAGAGGGTGGAAGAAATAGAAAGGAAGCAAGGCGTGGAAGATACATTGATGGGGGAAGAGAAGATGGGAATATTAGTGGTATTAAGATGAAAATTCCTTCGTTTCATGGGAAGTCTGATCCAGAGGCTTATTTGGAGTGGGAGATGAGAGTGGAGTCCATATTTGACTGCCAAAACTACAGTGATGCGAAAAAAATAAAATTGGCGGTTGTTGAGTTTGTGGATTATGCTCTTATTTGGTGGGATCAGTTTGTTATTTCTAGGAGGAGGAATCGAGAGCGTCCTATTAAGATATGGGAGGAGATGAAGCAAATTTTGCGTAAGCGATTTGTGCCGAATTACTATTATCGTGACATGTTTAGGCGGCTACAAAACTTGAAGCAAGGTCCAAAGAGTGTTGAAGATTATTTCAAAGAGTTGGAAGTTACTATGATCCAGGATAATATTGAAGAGGATCGTGAAGAGGATCGTGAAGCAACTATGGCACATTTCTTATGTGGTTTGAATAGGGAGATTAATGACCAAGTGGAGCTTAGACATTGCATGTATCTTAAGGAGATGGTGCAAATTGCCATGAAGGTGGAACAACAACTCAAAAGAAGGGGCATGGGTCGAAATTCTACTGTTGGAGGTTCTTCTACTCCTTAGCGTCCAAACGTTGGCAAACGAGAGTATATCAAGCCGGTGTCCAAGCCAAAAATTGACATCAAGCAAGAAACAGCAAAGCAAGGAGTGCAAGGTAAATCTGAAACTCCTATTAATCGTTCTAGAGATATCAAATGCTTTAGATGTCAAGGTGTTGGTCATATTGCTAGTCAGTGTCCAAATAAAAAAATTATGATTATGAATGCTTGTGGTGAGTTTGAGTCGGAGAGTGAGGAGGAGAATTATGATGGTATGTCTGCGTTGGAGGATCCCGATGATGAGGGATATGATGCGGTGGTTGGAGAGTTGTTGGTGACTAAGAGAGTTTGAATGTGCAACAAAAAGAGGAGGAAAACAATCAAAGAGAAAATTTATTTCATACTAGATGTTTTGTGAAAAATAAAGTGTGCAGTGTCATTATTGATGGGGGGAGTTGTACTAATGTGGCGAGTAGTGATCTTGTTGAAAAATTGGGTTTGCCTACTTTAAAGCATTCTCAACCGTATAGATTGCAGTGGTTTAATGATAGTTCGGAGGTGAGAGTGACTAGGAAATTTGTGGTACCTTTTTCCATTGGTAAGTATGAGGATGAAGTGTTGTGTGATGTTGTTCCTATGCAAGCTTATCATATCTTGTTGGGAAGGCCGTGGCAATTTGATAGGAGGGTGACACATGATGGGTTTAAAAATCGTTATTCTTTTACTATGAAAAAAGAGTCTGTTGTATTGTTGTCTATGACTCCAAAGCAAGTATTGGAGGATCATTAGAAAAAGAAAAAAAAAGAAGAAGACAAAAAAAAGAGTGAACAAAAAAGTGAGATGGCCTTAGAAAAAAAAAAGAATGAAAGAAAAAAAAGATGAGAAAAAAATTGAGAGAAAAGAGGCCGACAAAAAAATATATATGGCCCAAAAGAGTGAGTTGCGAGAGATTTTACATGTACATACTCCACTTGTGTTGATTTTCTATAACGAGATTCTCCTTAACACAAGTGATATAGCCGAAAATCTTCCGAGCAATGTTGTTTCTCTCTTGCAGGAATTTGAAGAATTATTTCTGGAGGATTTACCTCAAGGATTACTACCTTTGAGAGGAATTGAGCATCAAATTGATCTTGTGCCTGTAAGTGCATTGCCAAATCGTCCAGCTTATAGGAGTAATCCGGAGGAGACTAAAGAGCTACAAAGGCAGGTAAGTGAGCTTTTGGATAAAGGTTTTGTGCGAGAGTCTATGTCGCCATGTGAAGTGCCTGTTTTGTTAGTGCCTAAGAAAGATGGTTCATGGAGAATGTGTGTGGATTGTAGAGCCACTAACAATATTACCATCAAGTATAGGCATCCTATTCCTAGACTAGATGATATGTTGGATGAAGTGCATGGTTCTAGCATCTTTAGTAAAATTGATCTTAAAAGTGGTTACCATCAAATTCGGATGAGAGAAGGTGATAAATGGAAAACTGCTTTCAAAACTAAGTATGGGTTGTATGAGTGGTTGGTTATGCCATTTGGGTTAACTAATGCACCTAGTACTTTTATGAGGTTAATGAATCATGTTTTGCGTGCTTATAATGGAAAATTTGTTGTGGTATATTTTGATGATATTTTGGTGTATAGTAAGAACTTGAATGAGCATGTTGAACACTTGAGAATTGTGCTAATCACACTAAAAGCTGAACATTTGTATGAAAACTTGAAAAAGTGTGTGTTTTGTACAAAAGAACTTGTGTTTCTTGGTTTTTTTGTGAGTGCTAAATGTGTCAAAGTTGATGAGGACAAGGTAAGTGCGATTCGAGATTGGCCAACGTCTACTTCTATTGGTCAAGTTCGGAGTTTTCATGGTCTTGCAAGTTTTATAGGAGATTTGTGAAGGATTTCAGCACTTTAGCGGCTCCTATGACTGCGGTGATCAAAAAGAACGTTCCATTTCATTGGGGCGAGGAGCAAGAGAAGTTTTTTGATATTATTAAGCAAAATTAATTAATGCTCCTTTACTTGTATTGCCTGATTTTTCTAATACATTTGAAATTGAATGTGATGCATGAGGTGTAGGGATTGGAGATGTCTTGATGCAAGGAGGACAGCCAATTGCATACTTCAGTGAGAAGCTATGTGAGGCCTCGATTCTAATCATCTAATTAGAAGTAACCATTCAAAGTAAATAAGAACTAAGATGGAAACCAAGTAAAAAAAATTTTTTTTTTAAATGAATAGTGCCCGCTCGATCGGTAAGATCTTACCGATCGAGCGGCCAAAGAATTCTAAAGCCACTGCCCAGAAATCAGGACGCCCGCTCGATCGGTGAAATCTTACCGATCGAGCGGACAATAAATGTCCAACATTCTTCTCTCGGTACAGGGTTGCTCGCTCGATCGGTAAGATTCAACCGATCAAGCGAGATACTCTATACCAGAAAGTTTTCTGGTTTTCTATCAAATTCCAATCTCCAACTAAGTCACAATCAACAACACAAAACAATTCCATACAACATGATATAAAGGTATACAATTCTAAATTCATACAACCTCAAATTATGCCATGCATAATTCCATCTAGCTCGGACTTATTTAAAATACAACAGGAGTTCAATTTACATAAATGAATCCTAAACATCAAAGCCTCACTTCTATCATCTCAACCACCTAGCCATGCTGCCTCTGAATCGGTCCTGCCCCACCTGTTGCCAAGTACACATACAACAAAGACAACAGCCGGATAATCCGATGAGAATAATATTCTCAGTAAAAGAGACAAACATGAAATATCAGATAAGTATCTCAAAACAAAATACATCAACTTCCAGATATTCAAATATCAATCATGCAATTCCAAGACAATTCAAAATGAAATGCATGTCTTTAAAACTCTGGGATTATCAAGTTCGGATAATCAAGGTAATCAGTTCTTCTCTTCCTCTATTGGGATCCCGAGGATGAACTATCACACAAAATCGCACCGACCCTCCACTCGGGGTGGATAGTGTATAATTCAATCCTCTAGACTCTGAAGCAACTATATAGAGTTAAGTCGGTCATTGTAGTAAATCGCCTGCCAATGCCCCCTACTATAGTTCTCAGAACGTCTAACTCAAAATGAAATAAATCCATTGGCTCAATATTAATGCAATGCAAATCATAACTCATTCAAGTAAATCAAATAACATGCAAGTATGTGATTTTTCCGGAACACTCGAATCAAGTTGGATTCGAGTTAATCGTTCCATTCCAGTCTAAGTCATCTTATACCTCTTTCAAACGTCGATGCTCCAACCTGGAAACAACAACAATACTCTTGTCAGAAATCTTCCTAAGCTCCGTCACAATCGAATCATCTCTGGTTCCAATTCAAGGCATAACATCTAAATTTCGACTCGTCTGATCTGGCTATCTGTCGTTCTGAGGATATCGAACTGAATAAGTTGAAATCAGACAACAAAATCTCATCAAAGTCCTTGCCGAAAGAATGAGTGCATCAAGGATCTCTGTCTAAACTGACAGATTTTGTCAAAACATGACATCTGACGACCTCTGACAAGATATCAATCCTCTAGTCTTGACTGAAAGTCATTCTATACAGAAAATGGTAGCAGATTCCAATAATCGGTAATCGAAGTCAGATAGTAGATAAAATAAGAACAGCTCAAAACATCAGTTGTTGCATACAATTCCTCAGATAAATATTCGCAGTCAGAAATCTCATACAATCTAATCCTCTTCTATGCCTCCAAATCAGTTCCGTCTGCGGAAACAATGCGGAAACAATTACTCCAACTCTTAAGATTAGAAAAGATCACGAAAATTTCCTCATAAGACACTAGATAACAGATCTTCTAATCAATAAGATTGTTGCGAGCTCAAAGTCCAGATTCAGACATCGAGTCTCGAGCATCTTCAGCTGTCTCGATGTCTAGACTAGAGCGCAATTCCTCTGAATAAGATACATCCCAAAATATCGATAAGAAGAGAGCGCTGATCGGCATAAATTCCATCATCAAATCATACAATCGAAGAAGACCATTCGATCCAAAAATAATTCAGACATCGAAGAATAGTATACAACTTCTCGGCACAAACATCTGTTATACGATTCTCAAAAGCTCTGAAAGATCAATACAATTCTCATTCCAAAAAGATAAGAAATCAACGATAAGAATTCCTAGTCTCGACTAATTCTTCTGAAAGAGAGTGTTCGTCAATTCGAACGATTCAACAAATGTTTAGAGGCACGTTAAACATAAAACAGATTCTTCAATAAGAGGCAAGAGACTAGCCAGTATCTAACAGTCCAATAAGAATGGAAAACCAAAATTGAACGTTACCTGATCTGTCATTATCAGGTGCAGCCTGAGTCTGCGGATCCTCAGATAGAGAAAAAACTCGTGCCTGCTATCTGGGAGGCTGGCTTGCTGTCTATTCTGCTGCTGAGGTTGGAAAGAGTGGACAGTAGGTGCTTGCTGCTGAGGTTGGAAAGAGTGGACAGTAGGTGCTTTCTGCTGAGGCTGAGCTGACTGTCTCGAGAAATTTCCACTCTGAGCTTGCTCAGGGACATGCTGAGGACACGCTCTGGCAAAGTGCCCCACCTGGTAATAGATATAGCAGCTTCCAAAAACACCTCTACCTTGATCACTGGAGTGACGACCTCCGCAATTGGCACAATACATGCCTGACTGACCCGAACTCTGTCCTGCTCCAAACTGCCTCGAGCCACTAGAGCTCGAAGAACTGCTTCCGTGCTTATTAAACTGCTTCCCCTTCAGATGATAGTAATCATTTATATTACCTCCACTGCTACCACCCTCAGAACTCGGTGGTTGATTCTGAAATTGAAAAGACTGATTCTGGAAATGAGATGGTTGGTTCTGGTATTGAGAAGGTTGTGCCTGGAACTGTCCTTGCTGCTGCTGAGGCACAAACTGACCTCCTCTCTGTCTCCACAAACCTGCTTCAGCTCCTTTTGCGTGATTCATGGCATCCGCAAAATTATCTGGCCTAGCAGTGTTTACCAACGTGAAGATATCAGGGTTCATACCATTAATGAACTGGTCGGCCTTAGCTTCTTCATTGTCGGCAATGTGTGGTGCAAAACGCAACAAGCTATCAAACTTGGCTACGTACTCCTCAATGTTCAAATTCCCTTGCCTCAGATTTTCAAACTCGGCTCCCTTGTCCTTTCGGTACGAAATTGGGAAAAACCGCTTATAAAACTCAGATTTTGTAGTAACCCAGATACCATTTTAAGATAATAATATGTTAAACATGATTAAGGGTTGGTATTTAACCAATTTCGGAGTGTTATTGGACTTCAGAAGTAAAATTTGGGCTTTTTAATTTTGGGCCGGATAGTAAGCTCCGATCCCAGATAGTAAGCTCCGATCCTGGATAGTAAGCTCCGATCGAAACGAAAGCTCCGATCCTGGAACGGAAGTTCCGATCCCCAGCTGCCAGAAATGATCGATGACTAAGTCGCGAGTTTTGACAAGTGTCGATCATAGAGCAGATCGGAAGCTCCGATCGTAGATCGGAAGTTCCGATCCTGGCGTGGCAGACATGCACGCAATGAGCTGGATCGGAAGCTCCGATTCCGAAATCGGAAGTTCCGATCCTGGCCGAGAAATTTGGCTATAAATAGGGCCGTTCAGAGTTCATTTTCAATTACGAATTCCCGAGTTTCCTTCTTCAGTTATATAGTGTGAGATATACACTTGAGGGCCCTATCGGTTATAATCGAAGTTCTGGAATAACCAAGTTGTGGTTATAGTCATCCGGGACTAGCGTCTTCAAAGGGATTACTTCGGACGAAGGTATGGTCCGGGAATCGATTTAAGTTTTGGGAGTACTTATTAGCTTAGTTAAGGCTTATAGAACTTGTGTAGTGATACGGTGAACTTTTGAATATAGGCTTGGAACCTAGGATCTACTTTACTTGAACTAGCCTAGAGGTACGTACACATTGACTGAGATTGCCAGCGAGTATACATGTTTATATGTTGCATTTATTTGGCATTATTATATGGCATGATGTATGATTTACCATTTTCTATACTCATATGTCATGTGCATATACACGTTGAGCCTATTCCTTGTTATACCTGATTATAGAGCCGCTCAGCTCTATACTCGATAGTCTGTCACTGAGAGTACCGCGACGGCGGGGGCATTTATGTCTGTCTACTCTGGTGTACTAGACGAGTGTGGTTGCACCCAGAGGTTGATCCGTGCGATGGCAGCACTCATATGGCGCCGGTTCTGAGCATGACTTTTCAGATGATCTTTTACCAGTCATCATGTTGCATGCATTATATACATATGTTTACTCATGTCTATGTACTGGGCGTAGCGCTCACGTCCTAGTTGTTATCTTGGACACCCTATTCCATGGGGCAGGTCGCAGGATGGACGGAGCTGGTAGTTCAAGGCAGGACTAGGGAGCAGGAGCCTTGAGGATTTTATTATACAGCAGGATTCGATATAGCTGTATAATGTTTACTGTTTAAGATTTCGATTTGGTTGTATCACTACAGATTTAAGTCTGGATTATGTTACTAAGCTGATATGTAAATTATGGTTTTGTTTCCGCATGTCTTACTCTGTTAAGTTATTTTGCTGTATTAAGTTTAATGCATGCTATTAGTTGCCAGTTAGTAGGTGATACCATGCAGGGTCACTACAGATTTAAACAGATTCCTTAATAGCTGTACCTCGGTTCTCCATGGATCTCTTCGTCGTGATCCACCAGTTCTTTGCAACACCACGAAGCTGATGAATAATCAACCTAGTTCTGCTGTCATCAGAATAGTCAAGGGAATCGAACAACTGATCAACGTCATCCAACCAGCTCTCGCAGTCAACGGGATTCTCTGTACCCAGCTACAAAGGAGGGTTAAACGACTGAAACCTCTTCAGCAAGGTTTCCATCGGCGTCGCTGTAGTATCCATCTGAACAGTTTCAGTACTAGCTTGCTCATTCGGTGGAGTAACTGGTGGTGGGTTCCTGTTAATAACTCGTCGAGGACCCATCTGATAATCAAAGATTAGGACACAAGATATCTCATCGCTGCAATTCGGTGCCCTTGCAACCTCTCAAAATTCGGATACCAGTCGATAACAACACAGTTATATCTCAAGTAAATCATGCTTTATAAATTAAATCACATAGTCATGTAATTCAAATAATTCTCAATTAATAAAGCATGCTCACATGGTATTTAAACAAATCAATTTAAATAACTCAGTCACATGCGAGAAATCAATTCATGCGGACTCGATCTACACCGCTCACTTCTAAATTCAGTCCAAGATCTTATCGCTCTGATACCACTTAATGTGAGGCCTCGATTCTAATAATATAATTAGAAATAAACCATTCAAAGTAAATAAAAACTAAGATGGAAACCAAGTAAAAAAAAATATTTAATGAATAGTGCCCGCTCGATCGGTAAGATCTTACCGATCGAGCGGCCAAAGAATTCTAAAGCCACTGCCCAAAAATCAGGACTCCCGCTCGATCGGTGAAATCTTACCGATCGAGCAGACAATAAATGTCCAACATTCTGCTCTTGGTACAGGGTTGCTCGCTCGATCGGTAAGATTCAACCGATCGAGCGAGATGCTCTGTACCAGAAATTTTTCTGGTTTTCTATCAAATTCCAATCTCCAACTCAGCCACAATCAACAACACAAAACAATTCCATACACCATGATATAAAGGTATACAATTATAAATTCATACAACCTCAAATTATATCATGCATAATTCCATTTAGCTCGGACTTATTTAAAATACAATAGGAGTTCAATTTACATAAATGACTCCTAAACATCAAAGCCTCACTTCTATCATCTCAACCACCTAGCCATGCTGCCTCTGAATCGGTCCTGCCCCACCTGTTGCCAAGTACACATACAACAAAGACAACAGCCGGATAATCCGGTGAGAATAATATTCCCAGTAAAAGAGACAAACATGCAATATCATATAAGCATCTCAAAACAAAATACATCAACTTCTAGATATTCAAATATCAATCATGCAATTCCAAGACAATTCAAAATGAAATGCATTTCTTTAAAACTCTGGGATTATCAAGTCCGAATAATCAAGGTAATCAGCTCTTCTCTTCCTCTATTGGGATCCCGAGGATGAACTATCACACAAAATCGCACCGACCCTTCACTCGGGGTGGATAGTGTATAATTCAATCCTCTAGACTCTGAAGCAACTATATAGAGTTAAGTCGGTCAGTGCAGTAAATCGTCTGCCAATGCCCCCTACTATAGTTCTCAGAACGTCTAACTCAAAATGAAATAAATCCATTGGCTCAATATGAATGCAATGCAAATCATAACTCATTCAAGTAAATCAAATAATGAAACGACCCTAACGCTCTAAATATAAATAAATATGCGGAAAATTTTTTTTATATATATATACTTACTAAGTAAAAATATGTACATACATGCCCATACATATATGCACAGAATAAATAGATTTAAAAATAAATAACTTAAATAAAAATGCAACCTTTAATAAATTAAATATATGAGTCTAACATTTAATAAAATACTGACATAAGCAAAATAAATAAAATTTGCATGCACTGAAAATATTTAAATAAGATGAGTAATAATATCCACCACTGAAAATAAATAAAAATGTATAACACGATAAAAATATTCAAAACATGACGTAGACTCAGACAACGGTCACGGGGTTACTGCTTGTCCGCTCATAGGTCCTCGCCGCCGGTGGGTACTACATCCTCCTATACGTACACACCTGCACCATATCAGTGTAGTGAGCCTAGAGGCCCAACATGCTAACATAACAAGGGTTTAAAATAATTTAAATCACTTTAATACTAATACATAACATATACATGAATGAGCATGCTTAAAAATATCATGAACATAACATAAATATAAATTAAACTTGAATATCATAATAATACATAAACATTGTTGAGCAAAGTATTTTTTAACATCGAAAGGTCATATCCATAGTGTAACCATACATACATTAAATACTGATCAGCGTGGTAAACCAACGTACGTGGCGGTGACGAATCACCTCTTAAATTGGCAGTAAACTGCCCTTCAATAGTTCACATATGGGGACGAATCCCCCTTAAATTGTCACACTACTTCAACTTTCAACATAAAATTATTTTCTTATGCTCAACCTTAGACATTAAATCATGCAAAAAAAATTATTTCATGAATGCATGTACTTAAATAAAATGTGTGTCCTTCATATATATTTAATTTAATTTCATACTAACATATAAATATTAAAAATAACTTCCATGCATAAAAATAATTAAATATATATTCAGGACACATGCAATTTCTCATGGGTTGTACTGAACTGTTGGCCCTAACTCTCAAGCCCATTTTCTTAAATCTGACCCATTAATCATGAGACTGACCCATTAATATACTTAAGCCCAATAATTAATTATTCTAAGCCCAAATAATTAATTAAATCCCATTAAAACAATCCTGGCCCAATAACATTCTATTTCGGCCCAATGGGCCCAAAAGCCCAAAGACTGGCCCAATAACTTCCATGGGCTCTAAAGCCCATAAAAAAATTATTGGACTAACTTAAATTAATTATCTAAGCCCATTAAGAAAATTAAATGTAGCCCATTAATTTAATTAATCTAATTAGCTCAATTAAAACACTTAAATTTATTAATTAACTTAAAAAAATAAAATACCCGAGCCCAACTAACTTAACCCGGACCCGGACCCGGACCCGGACCCAACTAACTTAACCCATGACCCACTGACATGACCCGGACCACCAACCCGACCCGAAAACCACCCTAGAACCCTAGCCCGATCCACCCTACTCCCGTTTCTGCTGCGGCCGAGAGCAGCAGCCGCTCCTTGGCTGCTGCTGGCCAGCTCCGGCCGCCCCTGGCCGGAGCGCCGCCGCCCAGACGTAGCCCACGTCTAGGCGGTTCGAACCTAGCCCCTGAACCCAAACCATGCAGCCCAGCCCCTAGCCGAACCAAGCCCTTCCCGTGAACCCTATTCTGCGCACCATGGAAGGCAGTCCGACTTTGTGGCTTTCCTGGGCTTTTTTGGCTCGAACCACTCGAGCCATTCGAGTCCAGGCCACTCACACACACCCTCTGAACATCTACCAGCAGTCACACGCAACCATGGCTAAGAAACATGAGCATGACAATCAAAAACACACGACAAGTCACAATCTCCATGAAAGCCAAAACATTTTTCTGAAAATCTTGAAAGTTTTCGATGCATACACAATAATACACACATCATAATATCTGATAGGTACGAAAAATAGGGAAGAAATCATGCCTTGCACCGTTAAAAGAAGAGATAGGAGCGTGTAGAACGAATCCGAGACGACGGGACGACGAGCAACCTTGAAGCTTCGAAGAAAATTGGCTATGGAGTCCTAGAGCCTGCTGATCGATGAAGAAGATGAAGGAGAGGTGGAGGTGTCGGCTGAGAGCTTGGAGGCGTGAGGGTTGGGTAGGTTTAGGGTAAGGTTTTAATTAAAAATAGGTTTTTAGGATAATAAAATATTAATAAGGATTTTTAATTATGAAATATATAACTTAAAAGCTCTAACTAATAATTAAAATCTGATAACTAATTTAAAAATCCCGAAATAAATAATTAAGGGAATTTTAAAGATAATAAAAAGTCATTATTTTGGCTTATTTTGAATAAAAATGGACTCCTAAAATTATATAAAATTAAATACTAATAATTTTGAGGAAATAAAACTCAAAATAATATTTTTGGGCTCTAAAATTCTCATGAAATAAATTGGATAGAAAGTTGTCATCTCGTCCGTCCACAGTCCCGTCAACGCGATAAAATAATTCAATTACCATAAATCATGAAAATCTCTAATTATGGGTTAAATGCTTGAAAATCAATTAAATCATGCACAAATAATTCACATAAATATTTAACCCATAATCTAAAATTTCAAATAAATAAATTTCCTAATTATGAATGCGAATTTACGTATTAAAAATACCGGGTGTTACAAATAACATGCAAGTATGTGATTTTTCCGGAACACTCGAATCAAGTCGGATTCGAGTTAATCGTTCCATTCAAGTCTAAGTCATCTTATACCTCTTTCAAACGTCGATGCTCCAACCTGGAAACAACAACAATACTCATTCAAGATTCAATCAAACTTCCTAGTCGAAAATAAGAAAGTCGATACTATACCGGCTACAATCTTCGAAGCGATTCAACTCCTGAAATCTCACAACTCAATGGCCTTCGAACAAATCTGTACGGAGGTAAGAGAAGATCAACAATGACGATCAAACTCAATAGCCAAATATCATCAACTCAAAACGGTTCAAAATCCCAATTACAAACCGGCGGCATAACGGCTATATTTTAATCAAACCGAAAACGCAGACAACATAATATCAATCCAATAAACTCAAACAACCAACCTTAAACCATAACAATCCAATTCCAATAAATCATAAAAACTCAAATTTCGAATAATCTTCCAAAAATCATAACAAATCCGAACGACGCTCTATTTTGAAATCGATAGAGAATAAACGATCAGAACTCTGCCAAGAACAACATACTAGCAACTCAATCGATTCTAACGACATCCAAAAAATAGAATGTATCTGATTGGAGAAAAACTTGCGATAGAACGAAGATCTTGCAGCCGTGATCGCTAATCTGCCTTCAGAAATAATTTCCAACAGACGGATCGAGCTCGGGGTGAAATCTAAAAGCTTGAAACTCACGTTTGAGTTCTTCAATGGAGGGAGAGGCGATGGAGGAAGGAGAGAATGGAGGAGAAGAAGTCAAAGCAAGCTTAAATATCTATTTAAGTCCAAAATTGCATTATAGTCCCTGAAAAATCCGAAATTTGCAAAAAGCACCATGATCAAAATCAAGTCGGCTCTTGAACTCTGAAATCTCCGATTATCTCAAATAATATCAATTAAGATAAAATCAGGGCGTTACAAGCTAAGTGGAGCAGCATTGAATTATCCTACTTATGACAAGGAATTTTATGCCTTGGTTTGTGTGCCTGAGACGTGGCAGCATTATTTGAGGCCAAAAGAATTTGTGATTCATACGGATCATGAGTCTTTGAAGCATCTCAAAGGATAACAAAATCTGAACAAGAGACATGCCAAGTGGGTGGCGTTTGTAGAGACTTTTCCCTACATTATCAAGTACAAGCAAGGGAAGGAAAACGTGGTAGTGGATGCTCTATCACGAAGGTATGTGCTTTTATCTATTTTAGATTCTAAGTTCTTAGGATTTGAGTATGTGAAAGATTTATATGCTAGTGATCTTGATTTTGGTGAGATTTATGCGTCATGTTTGCATGGTCCAAAAGATAAATTTTTCGTGCATGATGGTTACTTGTTTAAGGAAGATAAGCTATGTGTGCCTAAATCATCTATTCGTGAATTGCTTGTTAGATAATCACATGGGGGTGGTTTGATGGGACATTTTGGTGTGGCTAAAACTTATGACACTTTGCATGAACATTTTTATTGGCCACATATGAAGCATGATGTTGAGAATATTTGTGAGAAGTGTGTGACTTGTAGGAAAGCTAAGTCTAAGACACAACCACATGGATTGTATACTACACTTCCTGTTTCTAGTGAACCATGGGTAGACATTTCTATGGATTTTGTTTTAGGATTACCAAGGTCTAAGAAGGGGAGGGATTTTGTGTTTGTGGTGGTTGATAGATTTTCAAAAATGGCTCATTTCATTGCGTGTCAAAAATCTGATGATGCATCTCATGTTGCGGACATGTTCTTTAATGATATTGTTAGATTGCATGGCATGCCTAGGAGTATTGTGTCTGATAGAGATACTCGTTTCTTGAGATACTTTTGAAAAACATTATGGTGCAAACTTGGTACTAAACTACTGTTTTCGACTACATGTCATCCTCAAACGGATGGTCAAACTAAGGTTGTTAATAGGACGTTAGGAACTTTGTTGCGTACTATAATTAAAAAGAATTTGAAGAGTTAGGATAAATGTTTGTCATTTGTTGAGTTTGCAATAAATCTTAGTGTGCATTCTACTACAAATTTTTCACCATTTGAAATTGTGTATGGTTTTAATCCTTTAACCCCATTGGATTTAATGTCTTTGCCTATGAGTGAGAGGGTTAACATGGATGAAAAGAAAAAGGCTGAGTTTGTGAGAAATTTGCATGAGAAGGTGAAAGCGAACATTGAGAAAAAGAACTTGCAATACACAAAGAAAGCAAACAAAGGTAAAAAGAAGGTCGTGTTTGAACCAGGTGATTGGGTTTGGTTGCATCTGAGGAAGGAGCGATTTTCAGAGAAGCGGCATTCTAAATTGTTACCAAGAGGTGATGGACCATTTCAAGTCTTGGAGCGGATCAATGACAATGCTTATAAATTGGATTTGCCAGGTGAGTATAATGTCAGTGCTACTTTCAATGTTTCTGATTTGTATCCGTTTGATGTAGGTGATGATCAAGATTTGAGGACAAATCCTTTTAAATAAGGGGAGGATGATGCGATCACGGATGACTCGCATGTTGATCAAGTGGCTAAGGATCCGTTGGAGTTGCTAAGGAACCAGTTACGAGAGGCCGAGCTCAGAAATTCAAGGAAGCCCTTCAATCCTTGATGATGAAGTCGCTAGAGGGCATTGGACTTCTTGATATTTAATTTGGAGGATATTAAAATCTTATTGAGGTTAAAGGAGGTCAAGAAAGTGAAGAAAATGGAGGCCAAAGTCAACTCTCATGCGCCCGCGCTTTACTTTGCGAACCCCACGCACGCCCGCGCCGACGAATGCTAAATTGACGTTGAATCTGCGAGACTGCAGCACGCCCGCGCCTTCATGCCATGCGCGCGCGCTGTTTCTGCGCAGCTTCAGCGTGCCCGCGCCACGTACTTTTACACACACCGAAGATGTTTGTGTGTGTGTTCGGGAATCTTAGTATTTTGGTATTATTTTGCCTATTTTGAGTCTTTTATTCCTACTAGAAAACTTTTAGAAGATATTATTATATCTTTAGATATATTTTGCGATATCTTTTATTATTTTGTAGTTGTATTATAAATACAACAAACATTCATTATTTTGAATAACAATTAAGATTTCAGATTTTTATACATAAAATTCTCTCTAGAATTTTTATTGAAGCTTTGTGCTTTGTTCAAAAATCAAACTTATCAAAGTTCATACTTTGTGACATTTGTCTATTGATTATCCTCGTGGTTGTTAGAGACAAGTTTTCTGAAGGTCCCGTTGTGATCAATTGTCTTCTTCGTGATTATCTGTTGCTAGTTTCTTTGTAAGCTAGAGGTGGATAATCCAAAACTTTTACTTGTTTTCAAGATTTGTCAAATTTCTTGATTTCTTTTGTTATTGGATTGAGGGTACGATTTTAATATAGTCGTGTTTGTCTTCCATACATTAAAAATTCATATCAGCACCCGTATCTATCAATACATGAGCAGAATAACCAAAAATCGAACATTTACCTGCTATAACATCGTCAGGTGCTGCCTGAGCCTGATCCTCAGTCAGAGCAAAGACTCGTGCCTGCTGTCTCGGAGGCTGGTTCGCATTCGGGTTACCTCCTTGTCTATTCTGTTGCTGAGGCTGGAAGGAGTGAACCGCAGAAGTCTGCCTCTCAAGCTGAGCTGTCGGTCTAGAAGAACTCCCACTCTGAGCTCGTTCTTTACCTCGTTGAGGACAAAACTTATCAAAGTGTCTTGGCTGCTGACAGATATTACAGTTCCCAAAAACTCCTATACACTGATCTTGGGAGTGCCTACCTCCACACTTGTTGCAAAACATAGATGAAAATCCAGAACTCTATCCTGAACCGAACTGCTTGGAGCCACTGAAGCTAGAACAACTGCTCCCTGGCTTCTTGAACTGTTTCCCTTTTGCTCTGAAATGATCCTTTCTGTTACCGCTACTGCTTCTTCCTTCATAACTCGGTGGTGGGTTCTGATACTGAGACGGTTGGTTCTGATACTGAGACGGTTGGTTCTGAGACTGTCTCGGATGCTGAGGCACATGTTGGGCTCCTCTCTGTCTCATCAAACCGGCTTCAGCTCCCTTTGCATGATTCATGGCATCCACAAAATTATCAGGCCTAGTAGTGTTTACCAACGTGAAGATATCAGGGTCCAAACCATTAATGAACTGTTTGGTTTTTGCTTCTTCGTTGTCGGCAAAGTGCGGTGAAAACTTCAGCAAGATATCAAACTTATACACATACTCCTCAATATTCATGTTCCCTTGCATCAGAGTGTCAAATTCATAACCTTTGTCCTTTCTATAAGACAATGGAAATAAACGCTTATAGAACTCAGTCTTTAACAAACTCCAAGAGACAACTGTACCTCGATTCTCAAGAGACTTTTTCATCAAAATCCACCAGCTCTTAGCAACACCCTACAGCTGATGAATTACTAACCTGATTCGGCAGTCATCTGAATATTCGAGAGAATCGAACAACTGATCAATGTCCTCCAGCCAACTTTCACAGTCAATAGCATTCTCAGAACCCTTCAAGGTTGGTGGTCTGAACGATTGAAACCTCTTCAGTAAGGTTTCCATAGGCGTCGTTGTGACGTCAATCTGATCAGTTTCGGTACTAGCCTGTTCGTTCGGAGGAGTAACTGGCGGTGGGTTTTTGTCGAGTAATTTCAAAACTAGCCTGTTCGTTCGGAGGAGTAACTGGCGGTGGGTTTCTGTTAATTACTTGACGAGGACAAATCTGATAATCAAAGGGGTTAGGACACAAGATATCTCAATCTCTACAATTCGGTGTTCTTCAACCTCTTAGAAATTCGGATACAAGTCGAGAATCAAATACAGTTATATCTCAAGTAGTCCATGCTTCATAATTTAAATCACATAATCATGTAATTCAAATAATTCTCAAATAATAAAGCATGCTCGCATGAAATTCAAATAATCAAATAAATAACTCAATCACATGCGAGAAGCCAATACAAGCGGACTCGATCTACCCCGCTCTCTGATACCACTTAATGTGAGACCTCGATTCTAAACATCTATTCTCGGATAAACAATAATTAATCATACAAGATCCAAGATTAAAAGACAGTAAAAAAATTCTTTTGCACAGAGCCTTGCTCGAGCGGTAAAGAACGCCCTCTCGAGCGAGAAAAACTCTGCCCGCCTTCTTGAAGATCGCTCTCTCGAGCGGTGAAACACATCCGATCAAGCGAGCAAAACTTTGCCTCGCACACAAAAAAATGCGCGCTCGAGCGAGCTGAAACCGCCGCTCGAGCGAGACCAGTTCTGAAGTCAAAAACCAGCTTTTGCTCTACAAACCAAATTCCAACTCGAAATCCAATCAATACATAACGAGGTATAAAATACATGCAACGACAACATTAAATCCTCAATATTCGAATATTTGATACAAGAAACATCAAACAAGTTCGAGTTCTAATTATACTCTCAAAACATAAACTAGATTGATATGCTTTTCAACTTCTAAACTGAAGTCCCACTTCTATTCCTCGATCTCGATGCTAACCAAGTCTCCTCTGACTCGATCCTGCCCCACCTGTTGCCAAGTAAACATACAAAACAAAGCAACAGCCGGATAACTCCGATGAGAATGATATTCCCAGCAAAAGCAACATAACATGCAATAACAAGTAATATATCAAAGACATGATATAAAGACAACATATTCAACGTTAATACGAATGAAATGCATGTCTTTAAAATCGGGATATCAACTCTGATAATCAAGGAATTTCTGCTATTCTTTTGGGATCCCGAGGATAAGATCACGTAACAACTCAGCGACTCTCCGGATCGAGGTGGTGTCACGTATCTCCATCCTCTAGACTTTGGTGCGACTATAAGGAGTATGATGACACTAGGTGAACTTCTACAACCCAAGCCACTCGAATATAGCCCCCAAAACGTCTAACAAAAAAGGCCGTACAACCCGCTGAAATCCAAGATTTAGGCTCGAGATGAATGCATATAAAAAACGCAAAGCATTAAACCATAATTCAAATAATAACAAAAGTTCAATCACAAAATACAAGTTCCCCACTCTAGAACAAATATTGATGCAAGTATGTGATTTAGGGAAAACTCAAGCACCATCTTTCTTGAGTGTTCTATCCCGCTTAAACGATGCCTGCTTGTATCTTTCTCGATTCAATAGCTCCAACTCTGGATAAGCTATACAATAAAAGATTATATCAAAATCTATACAACCAATACAACAAACGCTCAAGGTAAAATTTTTTACCGCTCTTCGTCTAACTCTTCGACAATCGATTTCTGCTAACTTTGGGCTCAACAAACTTCAAACCAATGATAGAATGAAGCTCTCGATGGCGGGATTGCTAAACTAACTTTGGATTTAAATTCTACCGGACGGATCGACCGAAAACTGAAGAAGAAAAGCTTGAAGCTCACGTTCTTCTTCTTCAATGGATGGAATTGGTTTTGGAGAAGGAGAAGGGAAGAGATAAGGACTTAGTAAACTCAAACAAGTGTTAGATAATATAAAAATTTCCAATTTTGCATTCTAGTCCCTGAAAATTTTGAAAATTTCAAAATAGACTCTGATCAAAATTAAATTGGCTCTCGAATTCTATAATCTCCGATTATCTCAAATAAACTCAATTAAGATAAATTTGGGACGTTACAGGGGATTAATTTGGAATTAATTGGACAATTTTCAGAATTTTGATCAAGGTGAGTTCGGAGCGTCCGAACTAGGATCTGAGGGTCCAAACCCTTCGGAAGCATGAAACCAAGGATCGGAGGCTACGGACAGATCGGACCGTTCGAACCCAAATCAGAGCGTACGATCGCATTTAGGCCATGCAAGTGTTGAGGTGTCAAGGTTGAACGGACACGCAGCAGTTCGGAGCCTCCGAAGTAGGGATCAAAGTGTCTGAACTGTGCATGCAGTGACGTGTTGTGCATGCAAGGATCGGAGCGTCCGATCTTCGCTTATAAATAGGCCATCCGAGGCTCATAATTTTCACACCAATTGCTCACTTCTCTCTCGGTTCTAGTGTAGTATAGGTTATTTCTAGCCTTCTTAGGCTTGGTCTGGGTGTTGGCAAGGCGCTACGGGGTTGCAGTGGAGAGGTGCCCAATTTCTAGGGCAGTCGTCATCAGTGAGCTGACGACGGACGCAGGTATAGCTCTTGCTCCTTATAGTAATAAGGAGTATGCCATAGATTAGTTAAGTCTTTTAGAATAAGATTATAATGCATGAGTACTTTGCATTGTAGTGCGGACTATACGCTTGGACATAGAGCTGGTCTAGCTTGCCTTAGTATATGAGGTATGGAAGTATTATTCGAGATATCCAGATTGAATATGCATGTATTATATGTTTGCATGTATTATGTGATTGCATGATTTATATGATACATCATGTCATGACTGTATGTTGCATACATGAGCATATTGATCCCATATCCTTGAGATATCCTGTAGTAGGGCGCTCACCCTACGAGTTGTGGATGGTTGGATACGTAAGTCTTGTGTCAGGTCACCGTTATGGTTGGAAACTTGTACTAGTATCAGGTCACCATTATCCACTGGGTATAGGAACCACCTCCTGATGCAACGGCGCAGCGTGCTATATACCCTGGGCCCGGTCTATGAGCTAGTTTCTTGACCTGAGTGTCTTGGTACTGTAAGAGTGGGTGCCCAGTGAGCCAACTGTGTGGCTATGGGCTTTGTTGACTCTTTGTATAAACAATCTTTTGTTTAATATTATTTACACTTTTATGGCAATGACTTTATATTACTTCATATTGTTATATTGTGATATACTATTGTTGTTTTGATAAAGACCTTGAATATACTATAGTGTATGTAAGATGTGGTAGAACATGGAGATGTCTATCATGAAATACATCTTATAGTCACTGTATATTCTAAAACCGTTCCTAGTCGATTGAGCCGTCCGATAATAAGGATAAGGATCGCTCGAGTTTGAGACTAGCATTTGCGATGCTGAGTACCACGTTTCATTGGTAGGGAACATGGAGATGTTCGAAGCATGCAAATGGATATTCATAGGATGAATAGTCGAACTACCCTATCCGGACTTTCCAAGTGGTTATCACTTATCGAGTGGATAAAGTCCGCGGTTTTGGTTGTACACCATTAGTCCTTACGACTTGAAACATCATGGAGACTCTATATGCTAGTACTGTGCTTTGACTCGTTTACCGACTCTGAGGGGGTCATCAGGTGTCGAGATTGGGTACAGTTACGACACATATAGGAGTCAATGCATTGTTGTCAAGGATTCACCACATACTTGCGAGTGTGGATATCCTATGCGATCTGAGGAGATATTAGTGTGACAAATCTCTGGCCAGAGTACTTGATGTGATTTAAGAAATGGTTTCTTAGTAGCACATGCGATGTCACTAATTTGATCTTCAAGATGCATTGCATAGTTATCGAATCTTGAGCGACTCTCGATATACCAATGGTTGTTGATTCGATCGGGATATATGGATGAAGGGACCGTACTGTACGCTAACCAAAATCTACTGGTTCTTGTAGGCACTATCAGTGATACCTAGGGAATCATGGGGCGATGTTGCTAGGCGCTTTACCATGATTCGTTGGGCAAGTCGGAAAGTGTTGTTCCGAGTCACAAGGAGTTGTGAGCCCACGGCTAGCTGTATCCCTGAACCATTGAGGGTCACACAGTGTAATGGAGTTTTAATCCCCGTTGAGATAGTTAAATTTAAAGAGTTAAATTTAATGAACTAAGGAGTTGGACTTCTTAAATAAGAGTAAGGGAGTAGGATTTCCTAAAATGACATAGGGATGGACATTTTTGGAAACCACTGAATTCGGATTCAGGAAAATTTATTTTGACTTTAAAACGTGCAGAAATGGTTTCTGTGCACATTGGTGAAATCGTTTCATCAATCGGAGTCACGATGAATTTTATATTAATTTCTGAACGAGCGGGCTTTGCTTGTCGGGCCCCAGCTTATGACTAATGGGCCCTAAGGTGTTAGTGGCCTGCATTATAAATAAGTTATTTCAGTACAGAAATTACACACAACAGGTCATTATTTTGAGAGCAATTTTTTCGAAAACCCTAGCCTCTCAAAACGTTTTTGGCCGCCCCCCCTTCACTCTGCCCGAGAAATTCCGGTCTGTGATTTTGAATTGCAGTCAGGAATAACGAATCAAATTCGTGTATTCTCTTCGCAGAAAACTTCTGATAGATTTTCTAGTGCAATCTATCAGAGGGATTAAACCTCTGTTCGTGGACCTGATTGAAGGCGTTCATCGGTTCCAGGGAGAGACAACAAGAGCAGAATTGTTCTGTTGGTGTCCATTAATCTCGTTGCGAGATTTGAGGTAAAATTTATTTAATTGTTATTTAAATTTTACACACACGTAATTCAATCGATGAACGGTTGATACCCATACCATGGAAACGTTCCATGAAAAATTTTTAAACTTCCGCTGCACCGGGTATCAATCGTAATTGGTCTGGGAACTCGCCAGTTTTCCAACAGTGGTATCAGAGCCAGGTTGCTCAGATCAATCGATTGAATAATCAATTGTACAAAATTTTTGAGTCTCGGTTTATGAAACAAAATAAATATTTTTAATAAAAAAAAAAATTTTTTCGGGGCAAAACCCGGGCAGCGATTGGATCGCTGCCCGGTGGGGCAGCAATTGTTGCTGCCCCGGGCGGCGCACGGCGCCGCCCAAAGGGGGCGCACAGCGCCGCCCAAGGCGGCGACCGTCGCCGCCCAGGGCGGCGCACGGCGCCGCCCAGGGCAGCGCTGTGCGCTGCCCAGCGCAGCGCTGGGCGCTGCGCAGGGCAGCGCTCGGCGCTGCCCAGGGGCGGCGCTCGGCGCCGCCCAGGGCAGCGCACGGCGCCGCCCAGGGGCGGCGCCAGGCGCTGCCCTAAGGGGGCAGCCGGGCTGCCCCGGCCCGCGCCCGGGTGCGGGCCGACCCGGGAGTGTCCCGGGTGGCCCGCGGGAAAAATTAATTTTTAATTTTTTTATTAATTTTAATATTTAAAATTTTATTTTTGGTCCGGTCAAAAATTGTTTTTGATTGGTTCACGAGATTTCGGATCGAATTGTTAGAGTCCGTAAATTTTAAAATTGATTTTGGATAAATTTGAATTTTTGGAAAATTTTAATATTTTATCCGTAAATTGAATTTTGAAATCAATTATTTTGGTTACAATTGATATAAGATATGATCTTATGATATATTAGATAAAATATGATTTTATTTGTAAAATTGGATTTTATAGATAAAATATGATTTTATTTGATATGGAGATAAAATATGATTTTATATGTGAAATGTGATTTTATATATAAAATATGATTTTATCTTGTTTAAATTTGAATTGCCACAGCATGTTATCCAATAAATTAATTTTGAATTAAATGTTATTGGATAAGGATGATCGATTGCCATGACCAATTTTGTAGGTGTATGTTAGGAATTTACATTTTGTCTTTATTGTTGTTGGTTTTATTAATGGGCCTGGTTTATGGCCCGATATGAATGTCATATGTAATAAAAGTGGGCTTGGTTTATAGCCCGTTCCCACCCCCTAAAAATGTTGTTGGAAAACTGGCGAGTTCCCAGACCAATTACGATCGATACCCGGTGCAGCGGAAGTTTAAAATTTTTTTCATGGAACGTTTCCATGGTATGGGTATCAACCGTTCATCGATTGAATTATGTGTGTGTAAAATTTAAATAACAATTAAATAAATTTTACCTCAAATCTCGCAACGAGATTAATGGACACCAACAGAACAATTCTGCTCTTGTTGTCTCTCCCTGGAACCGATGAACGCCTTCAATCAGGTCCACGAACAGAGGTTTAATCCCTCTGATAGATTGCACTAGAAAATCTATCAGAAGTTTTCTGCGAAGAGAATACACGAATTTGATTCGTTATTCCTTACTGCGATTCAAAATCACAGACCGGAATTTTCTCTGACAGAGTAGGGAGGGGGCGGCCAAAAACCGTTTTTGAGAGGCTAGGGTTTTCGAAAAATTGCTCTCAAAATAATGACCTGTTGTGTGTAATTTCTGTACTGAAATAACTTATTTATAATGCAGGCCACTAACACCTTAGGGCCCATTAGTCATAAGCTGGGGCCCGACAAGCAAAGCCCGCTCGTTCAGAAATTAATATAAAATTCATCGTGACTCCGATTGATGAAACGATTTCACCAATGTGCACAGAAACCATTTCTGCACGTTTTAAAGTCAAAATAAATTTTCCTGAATCCGAATTCAGTGGTTTCCAAAAATGTCCATCCCTATGTCATTTTAGGAAATCCTACTCCCTTACTCTTATTTTAAGAAGTCCAACTCCTTAGTTCATTAAATTTAACTCTTTAAATTTAACTATCTCAACGGGGATTAAAACTCCATTACACTGTGTGACCCTCAATGGTTCAGGGATACAGCTAGCCGTGGGCTCACAACTCCTTGTGACTCGGAACAACACTTTCCGACTTGCCCAACGAATCATGGTAAAGCGCCTAGCAACATCGCCCCATGATTCCCTAGGTATCACTGATAGTGCCTACAAGAACCAGTAGATTTTGGTTAACGTACAGTACGGTCCCTTCATCCATATATCCCGATCGAATCAACAACCATTGGTATATCGAGAGTCGCTCAAGATTCGATAACTATGCAATGCATCTTGAAGATCAAATTAGTGACATCGCATGTGCTACTAAGAAACCATTTCTTAAATCACATCAAGTACTCTGGCCAGAGATTTGTCACACTAATATCTCCTCAGATCGCATAGGATATCCACACTCGCAAGTATGTGGTGAATCCTTGACAACAATGCATTGACTCCTATATGTGTCGTAACTGTACCCAATCTCGACACCTGATGACCCCCTCAGAGTCGGTAAACGAGTCAAAGCACAGTACTAGCATATAGAGTCTCCATGATGTTTCAAGTCGTAAGGACTAATGGTGTACAACCAAAACCGCGGACTTTATCCACTCGATAAGTGATAACCACTTGGAAAGTCCGGATAGGGTAGTTCGACTATTCATCCTATGAATATCCATTTGCATGCTTCGAACATCTCCATGTTCCCTACCAATGAAACGTGGTACTCCGCATCGCAAATGCTAGTCTCAAACTCGAGCGATCCTTATCCTTATTATCGGACGGCTCAATCGACTAGGAACGGTTTTAGAATATACAGTGACTATAAGATGTATTTCATGATAGACATCTCCATGTTCTACCACATCTTACATACACTATAGTATATTCAAGGTCTTTATCAAAACAACAATAGTATATCATAATATAACAATATGAAGTAATATAAAGTCATTGCCATAAAAGTGTAAATAATATTAAACAAAAGATTGTTTATACAAAGAGTCAACAAAGCCCATAGCCACACAGTTGGCTCACTGGGCACCCACTCTTACAATCTCCCACTTGCCCTATAGCCAACTAGTCATACTACGTAGACCCATTGCTTCGCGATGTTTGTCAAACAATGGTCCTGGCAAAGGCTTAGTAAGTGGATCAGCGATATTTTCTGCAGAGGCCACTCGTTCGACACTGATGTCTCCTCTTTCCACAATCTCCCGGATTATGTGGTATTTCCTCAGTACGTGTTTGGATCTTTGATGAGACCTTGGTTCCTTTGCTTGAGCAACGGCACCCGTGTTGTCGCAGTACACCGGGACTGGACCAACAAATTCAGGAATGACGCCCAACTCTTGGACGAAATTCCTCATCCAAACGGCCTCTTTAGCAGCAGCTGATGCTGCAATGTATTCAGCCTCAGTGGTGGAATCCGCTGTGGTGTCCTGCTTGGAACTCTTCCAAGAGACAGCACCGCCATTGAGCATGAACACAAATCCAGAGGTTGACTTCGAGTCATCCACATCACTTTGGAAGCTAGAGTCGGTATAGCCTTCCAGTTTGAGTTCTCGTCCTCCATAAACCATGAACATATTCTTAGTCCTTCGCAAGTACTTAAGAATGTCCTTCACGGCTTTCCAATGCATCTGACCAGGATTAGACTGATATCTGCTCGTGACACTCAGAGCAAATGCTACATCCGGTCTGGTAGATATCATCCCATACATGATACTACCTATAGCTGACGCATATGGTACATGTGTCATATTCTCTATCTCTGCATCAGTCTTGGGACACATAGACTTGGATAGAGAAACTCCATGACACATGGGTAGATGTCCTCTCTTGGACCCATCCATTGAAAACCGTTTCAATATGGTATCGATGTAGGTTGATTGAGTGAGTCCTATCATTCTCTTAGATCTATCCCTATAGATCTGTATCCCAAGAATGTAGGATGCCTCACCCAAATCCTTCATCGAAAATCTACCTGATAACCATATCTTTGTTGACTGCAACATCCCTACATCATTCCCAATGAGTAGGATGTCATCAACATAAAGTACTAAGAATGTCACCGCATCCTTAACTACTTTTTTGTACACGCAAGGTTCCTCCGGGTTCTTGATGAAACCAAAGTCTTTAATTGTTTCATCAAATTTCTGGTTCCAACTTCTTGATGCTTGTTTTAGACCATAAATTGATCTCTGAAGCTTGCATACCTTATGCTCGCTTCCTATGGATGTGTACCCCTCAGGCTGCTTCATATAGATTTCTTCCTTAATGTCTCCATTAAGAAAAGCAGTCTTCACATCCATTTGCCATATCTCATAGTCATACCATGCAGCTATGGCAATAAGGATTCTTATGGACTTGAACATAGCAACTGGTGAAAAGGTTTCATCATAGTCAACTCCTTGCCTTTGAGTATAACCTTTCGCCACCAATCGCGCCTTGTAGGTCAATACCTTACCATCAGGCCCAAGCTTTCTTTTGTAGATCCATTTACACCCTATTGGAACAATTCCATCGGGAGGATCCACTAAAGTCCAGACTTGGTTAGTATGCATCGAATCCAATTCTGACTGCATAGCTTCAAGCCATAAATTCGAATCCGCATCAGAAATTGCTTCCTTGAAGCTTCTTGGATCACATCCAATGTCGGGTTCATCTTGACCCTCTTCAAGAAGAAGACCATATCGAACTGGAGGTCTAGAAGTCCTCTCGGATCTTCTAGGTGCAGGCGTGTCCAGCAATGGTTCCTGAGGTGTGGGATCGTTATTTTGTATTTCGGGTTCTTCTCGAACTTCTTCGAGTTCCATCATCTCGCCTTTCTTATCCAATAAGAACTCCTTCTCCAAGAAGGTGGCATTCCGCGAAACAAACACCTTTGTTTCAGCAGGATAATAGAAATAATATCCGATTGAATTCTTCGGATACCCCACAAAATAACACAGGCTGGATCGACTATCCAACTTATCTCCCACTGTCCGCTTCACGTAAGCAGGACATCCCCAAATCCTCAAGTACGAATACTTAGGAGCTTTGCCATTCCATAACTCGTATGGTGTTTTGTCCACTGCTTTAGTGTGGACGTTGTTCAACAACAATACCGCCGTTTCAAGCGCATAGCCCCAAAACGAAGGTGGAAGCTCAGTGAAGCTCATCATGGATCGAACCATGTCCAACAAAGTTCGATTACGACGCTCCGATACACCATTAAGCTGTGGTGTCATAGGAGGAGTCCACTGAGAGAGAATCCCATTCTCTTTTAGATAGTCCAAAAACTCGGTACTCAAGTATTCTCCACCTCGATCCGATCGAAGTGCTTTAATACTTTTACCTAGCTTGTTTTCTACTTCAGCCTTGAATTCTTTGAACTTTTCAATGCTTCAGACTTATATTTCATTAAATATAAATACCCATACCTTGAATAATCGTCAGTAAAGGTAATGAAGTAGGTGTGGCCATATTGAGTCCCAACTCTAAATGGTCCACAAACATCTGTATGGATCAAATCCAACAGATTTTGACTACGTTCAGGCTTCCCCTTAAAAGGAGATTTAGTCATTTTCCCTTTTAGGCAGGATTCACAAGTAGGTAGAGAGTTAATATCAGACATATCAAACATGCCCTCTCCCACTAGCTTGTTCATCCTCCTTGAGGAAATATGACCTAGTCTAGCGTGCCAAAGGTTTGCCGGGTTTTGACTATCGATTTTCCTTTTGTTTGTTGTCGCCGGTTTGTCAATACAATTTACTGGAACGTCTTTTAGTTTTAAATTGTATAGATCGTTTTCAAGTTGTCCATTTCCAATTAAACATTCATTCTTGTAAATACTGCAAATCCCATTCACAAAATTACAAGAATAACCATCTCTATCAAGCATAGAAATAGAAATAATGTTTTTAATTAAATCTGGCACAAATAAAACATCTCTCAACAATAATTTAAAACCATTCTGCAAAATCAAACAAACATCTCCAATGGCCGTAGCTTCAACTCTGGAACCATTCCCGAGCCTCAGCTGGGTCTCACCCATTCTAAGCCTGCGACTTCTTGTCATCACCTGCAAATCATTGCAAATGTGAGAACCACATCCGGTATCCAATACCCAAGAAGTTGTATTAAGTGACATGTTTATTTCGATATAGAACATACCCTTTGCAGTTCCCAACTGCTCAAGATACTCCTTGCAGTTGCGCTTCCAATGACCCGGCTTCTTGCAGTAATGGCAAACATCCTTGGATTTTCCATCGTTTGAAGCCTTTGTCTTTTGCTTCTTCTCGGGTTCCACTTTCTTGGGTGGGGCAGAACGTTTCTTGCCCTTCATACTTGGCCCCTTCTTAGCAGAAGATGAGGAGCCCACCAAGAAAGCTGGCTTATCCTTCTTAAGTGTGGATTCATATGTAACGAGCATATTGACCATCTCTTCAAGGGTGGCCTCTATCTTGTTCATATTAAAATTTATCACGAATCCATCAAATGAAGAAGGAAGAGATAGAAGCAGCAAGTCCACATTGAGTTCATGCTCCAACACCAAATCAAGGGTCGCTAACTTCTGTATGAGCCAAATCACTCGTACCCCATGATCACGGACCGAAGTCCCTTCACGCATGCGGCACGTCATCAACTCCTTAACAGTAGAGAACCTTTCAGCCCTCGACTGAGCCCCAAAAAGTTCCTTGAGTTGCGTGTGAATGTCAGCAGCATTCACCGTGTCCTCAAATCGCCTCTGGAGTTCATCAGACATCGAGGCTTGCATATAGCATTTGGTCTTGATGTCATGGTCACACCATGCATCAAGTTTGGCCAATTCCTCCGGACTTATGTCAGCTGGTGCTTCCTTCGGAGGTGCTTTCTCTAACACGTAGAGCATTTTCTCCGAAGTTAAGACAATCTTCAACTTTCGGAACCATTCCGTATAGTTGGCGCCAGTCAGCTTGTTTTGTTCGAGGATCGAGAATAAAGGATTTCGCGAATTCATTGTATGAAATACTGAAAAGGAAAAACAGACATATATCAATGATTGTTTAACAATTTACTAAGACATAAAATAGGCGAATTTAATTTTATGAATCTCACTCCCACTATTTTAACGATTTCACCACCCTCTAGTGAAAACGGGAAACTTTTTCCTTAGTGAGAACATGGAGTCCAATTGACAAACTTATGGTCCCGAATAATATCAGCCAACCATAATTCTCAAAAGGTAGAGCCCAATTGCTTCCAAAGCAACCCCCATGTATTTACCTCATGTCCAATAAGGGCCCAATAATATGACGCCGTTTAAAGTGACATGTCAAGATGACCCATCAATATTAAGTTGTGATGGACGGTCGCCATGTGGATCCCCAATAATATGAGCCGATCCCATGGGAGTTCCACCCAACTTACAACATTTGTCGATCCAATGTACAGCTTTCCGACGAACGGGCCCCCCCAATAATATGAGCCGGACCGTATCCGCGGGTAGCATCACATACATTGACCGTTGATGGAAGGTAGGAACATTTAAACAATATTTAAATTTCCTTTATTTATCTTGATATAAATTTTAAATCATATTTAAAATGAGGGATTTTATTTATAAAAATATTTGTCTCATCATTTTAATTTATTGCATGCATTGCCGGATTCACGCAATTTATGTCTAAACATGCATACAATCATAATATCACATATTATATAGGATGATCGATTCCATTTCTAATTGACCCGTGGTTGCCAATCACGGGTCTTAGTCCAATCCTAGGTAATATGCAGTATGCAAATGCAATCCTATTACATATGCTTCCAATTTACATTTCTTCAGTCTTCATTGTCTGCTGGGCCCACCATCTTCAAATCTTGATCTCCCACTAAATCTAATGTATTTACAATTAAATAACAATGACAAGTAGGGGATACATTTTTAGGGGGTGGGAACGGGCTATAAACCAAGCCCACTTTTATTACATATGACATTCATATCGGGCCATAAACCAGGCCCATTAATAAAACCAACAACAATAAAGACAAAATGTAAATTCCTAACATACACCTACAAAATTGGTCATGGCAATCGATCATCCTTATCCAATAACATTTAATTCAAAATTAATTTATTGGATAACATGCTGTGGCAATTCAAATTTAAACAAGATAAAATCATATTTTTATATAAAATCACATTTCACATATAAAATCATATTTTATCTCCATATCAAATAAAATCATATTTTATCTATAAAATCCAATTTTACAAATAAAATCATATTTTATCTAATATATCATAAGATCATATCTTATCATCAATTGTACCAAAATAATTGATTTCAAAATTCAATTTACGGATAAAATATTAAAATTTTCCAAAAATTCAAATTTATCCAAAATCAATTTTAAAATTTACGGACTCGAACAATTCGATCCGAAATCTCGTGAACCAATCAAAAACAATTTTTGACCGGACCAAAAATAAAATTTTAAATATTAAAATTAATAAAAATTAAAAATTAATTTTTCCCGCGGGCCACCCGGGACACTCCCGGGTTGGCCCGCACCCGGGGCGCGGGCCGGGGGGCAGCCCGGCTGCCCCCTTAGGGCAGCGCCTGGCGCCGCCCCTGGGCGGCGCCGTGCGCTGCCCTGGGCGGCGCCGAGCGCCGCCCTGCGCAGCGCCCAGCGCTGCGCTGGGCGGCGCCGAGCGCCGCCCTGGGCAGCGCCGAGCGCTGCCCTGCGCAGCGCCCAGCGCTGCGCTGGGCAGCGCACAGCGCTGCCCTGGGCGGCGCGTGCGCCGCCCTGGGCGGCGACGGTCGCCGCCTTGGGCGGCGCTGTGCGCCCCCTTTGGGCGGCGCCGTGCGCCGCCCGGGGCAGCAACAATTGCTGCCCCACCGGGCAGCGATCCAATCGCTGCCCGGGTTTTGCCCCGAAAAAATTTTTTATTAAAAATATTTATTTTGTTTCATAAACCGAGACTCAAAAATTTTGTACAATTGATTATTCAATCGATTGATCTGAGCAACCTGGCTCTGATACCACTGTTGGAAAACTGGCGAGTTCCCAGACCAATTACGATCGATACCCGGTGCAGCGGAAGTTTAAAATTTTTTTCATGGAACGTTTCCATGGTATGGGTATCAACCGTTCATCGATTGAATTATGTGTGTGTAAAATTTAAACAACAATTAAATAAATTTTAAAATATCAATCGTAATTGGTCTGGGAACTCGCCAGTTTTCCAACATGTACCCCATTAATTTGCATACATGCAGGTATAATACCGTATACTCATACTCTAGTAGTGAGCTTTTTATGCTCATGTCCCGTACTTTGTTGTGTCTGGACACCCTATTCCATGGGGCAGGTCTGCGGTTGGATAAGGCAGGTGGTTCCAAACCTTAGGCGATTGATGGTAAGCAAGGATATTTTGTCTAAGCTTTGATTTTAATGTATTTGGGATAATACATTTGGTTATTAGATATGATTGTATAAAAATATTTTAATTGTTGTTTATGATTTTCGCTGTTAATTTTTTGATTAGTTTTATTTAAGTTAAATGTGTGCTTAAGTTTCTGATTAGTAGGTGATCACGGAGCGGGTCACTACAACAACTTACTACGACCCAATATTAAAGTCAACTTGGTCCAACCCGATAATTCATCTTCTTCTTAATGCAATTGTTATATTCTCATAGTTTGATCTGCTTTGATCTGCTTCCTCGCTTCAAGCCCAAACTCTTCGGACAATCAATCTGCCAACACTGAACAGAACTCGTCTGAAGAACTCATCTGCCCAAAGACTTCGATCTGATCCCAGTATTCGATCTGACCATGGACTCATTTGATTTATACTCTTCGATCTGATCCGTTCTCTATTTCCAGTTGATCTGACAGAAACATACATCAACAATCTCCACCTTGATTCTGTAAGGTTGACTACTGCTCTCCATTCTAGCCTCCTTTGTCTAATTTCTAATTCCCAAATTAACTAAGTCCAAACATTTTTTGAACTTAGCATACAATAGTCACTTTTGTCGTAACATCTGCAGGATTTTCTTCTGATGATATCTTCTCAAGGATCACATCTATTTTTTCAATGACATCTATGACGAAATGCATCTTTACATCTATGTGTTTCGAATTTTCATGATATACTTGGTGTTTTGTCAAGTGTATCGCACTTTGGTTATCACAGTGTACTACAACTTGATCTTGCTTCACACCAAGCTCCGCTATCATCCTTTTTAATCACAATCCTTCTTTTATGGCCTTGGTGACAGCTATGAATTCTGCTTCTGTGGTATAAAGTGCAACTACTGACTGTAGATTAGATTTTCAAGTGATAGTTGTGCCATAAAAGGTGAACAAATATCCTGTCAACAACTTCCTACGGTCCAATCTTAAAATCAACATGGTCTAACCTGATAAGTTAGTCTGCTTCTTCATGCAATTGTCCTCATAGTTTGATCTGCTTTGATCTGCTTCCTCGCGTCAAGCTCCAAACTCTTCGGACAATCGATCTGCCAACAGAACTCATCTGAAGAACTCATCTGCCCAAAGACTTCGATCTAATCCCAGTATTCGATCTGACATGGACTCATCTGATCTGAGCTCATCTGATCTGTACTCTTCATTCTGATCCGTTCTCTATTTCCAGTTTGGAGCTAAAATCGGTATGATATAAAATCTACTGGAAAGTGTACCAGGTCAAGTTATAGATAATGAATAAAATCAGATGTCTAACCCACATGGACTGTATAAATATGACTACCAAAATATAATTATTTCTACTTAATCTAAACCAATCAAAAAGAGTGAATTCAGATTTTAAACTAAGAAATTAAATTGTAATTAAATTTTAACGCAATAAAGACGCAGCAGAGATTTTTGGATAAAAATTCAATATGGGAAAAACTCGATCAAGGACACATGTAAGTACCAGACAAATTATGTAACAAGTAGTTGATTCAAGACTCAAATTTAATCTTAATCCACGAGAATTCTCCTAATTTGTTCAAAGGACTATTTCTAGAACAATCAAACCTATTGAAATATTGACGGATTAATCTTTCGTAATTCTAATCAAATTTGAATGCATGACGAACGGTGAAAATTCAGTTTACACCCAAACCGCACATTGAAACCAAATTCTATTTCTAGTTGATTTTACAACATGTTGATTATCAAAGTGATCAAAATCAATACCTCCTCCGTCGACTTGGAATCGATTAACATGCAAGCAAATAACTGTTCAGATCATTCACAAGACAAATATAAATTCAATAATCAATGAAATAAAATCGAGTCTGAAAATTCTCAAATAAGCATCCAAGTTTTCTACATAAATTGTCTGGCCCAATCACGTGGCCTTGATCGATAAAAAACTACTACTCACTAATAAACATAATTAATAAAACAAAGTATAAAACTATAAACTAGAAATACGAGAATAGAAGAAAAACTGGAAGAATGTTGAAGAGCCGCCTTCAGTCTTGCGTCAAAAGTCCCCACAAAAGATAATAATACTCCTATTTATATGTTCCGGATCCCTTAAACTAAATTCCTTACGCAAAAAAAAATTCCACGGACACTCAACATCCCGAACTCGCGCCCGCACCTGGAAGAATTCTCGCGCGCGCAAGCCTTCAAAACAGATTCCTGAACCTCCTCTCGCGCGCACGCGAGTCCTCAAAACATTGTTGCTGGAATTTTCTTGCGCGCTCGCGCGAGTCCTGAATCTCTCGTTGCTGGAAATTGCTGTGGCGCACGCGCGAGATGGGAACTCGCCCATGCGCGAGACTTTAACTTCGTTTTCTTCTAAAAGCTCTATTAACCTACAAAAATTAACCAGGAGAGTAGAATGCATACACAATAAATAAAATATAAATAAAACACATGATGTAAAATAAATGCATGCAAAAATAAACCATAAAAATGACACAAAATAATGCATACACAATGCACTTATCACCAGTTGATCTGACAGAAGCATACATCAACATATATAGTATACAAATATTAATATCAAAATATAAATGAATGTAATTTAGATGAGTTATTTTGAATTGATAATATACATGATAGAGAAAATAGAATAAAATGAGGTAAGAATAATTTTAAAAATGAGAAAGAAAATTTATTAAATAAAATGATGAGAATTGCAAGACGGTTGGAAAAGTTTTTTGAGAAATTGCAAGCGGTTTGAAAAAAATTGAAACGTGGATTTGTGGATTAAGAAGTGGGATGTTAAATGAGAAGTGAGAGGTTAAAAAATTATTTTTTAGTTCATTTTATTAAAATATGTTTAAAAGGTAATAATTTGCTCATTATCATTATTATTATTATGGATGATAAAACTGAAGTGGAGCTTTTTTTAAAAAAAAAAAATCCTTAGGAATATATAAACCTGTTTTTCTTTAGACGGTGTTAGGTTTGGGGATTAGGGTTTAAGCATATAAACCTTTTTTCTGCTGCTCAATTGCGTCAAAATTTCTTGCAAGGCTTCTTCTTTCTAGCTTTCTGTTTCAGATCTAATGGCTCCGAACAACACCGGTCCATCTGCCATTGAGAAAGAGCAGGTATGTCTCTTTAATCCTTGTTTCTCTTACTCGCACTGATTAAAACTGGTTTTATGTCGTGGGTTCTTCATATTTTTTAGATTTTCACATTCTTTTTGTGTATTGGTTTGTTTAGATAATCGGGATGATGGAAAAGGAGATGGAGTACAGGGTGGAAATGTTTAACAAGTAGGTAACTTTGCTTTTTATGTTTGTAAAAATGCCCCAGAGACTAATCTTGGGTGAATGGCATTATGTATTGCGGTGTTTGGGATCAAATTTTTGTTTTTCTATCAGTAGATTTTATGCATGTATATACTTTCTGCTTGACTGATACAGAACTTCTTCTCTACATTGAATTGTACGGTCTGAATCTGAATTTTGAGCTATCTGCTTGATGTCTTTTGTATTCAGGCTTACACACACATGTTTCAACAAATGCGTTGAGAACAAGTATGTCCCTCAGATACCCAATCCTTCCGTTCCTATTGAAATTATGTTAAAGCTATTGAGTTGTATAGATCTTGAAATTTGATCAGATTACAACTATTTATTTTGCCTCTTGGAATCATTTGAAGTAAATGCTCAGTTGGAGTATGTTACATACGTTTTCAGGTACAAGGATTCTGAGCTAAACATGGGTGAAAATAGTTGCATTGATCGTTGTGTGTCGAAGTATTGGCAGGTGATTGGTTGGATTTCAGACATCCGTTTTGTTTGATAAATTTGTCTGACCAGTGTGCAAGAATATGTGTGTGTACATTATTATTCATAGTAAGCTTATAGAATGGATGGCTGTATGCTTTTTTAGCAAGATTCTTGATGCATGAGGTTGTGAACAATGCTATATGATATAAATTGTGCCAGCCTTTTCTTTTAGGAGTAAATGAGAAAAATCTTAACACAGGGATTGACTTGTGTTTTATTTATCATGGTAAAGACTACTTATATTGGGTGTGGTATTTTGTCTATTTTTAAATTTTTTTTGCATCTTTAGCAATGTAAACAATGCCAAAATCTAAAGGTATGTAAAAGAAATTCTAAACTTTAAGAGAAAGCAGTGCTTTACATGAATGAGAAGCAAAATTTTTAGCATAGGGTGTCAATTGAGTCCCTTACAAAAGGCGGTTTCTGTTTATCTGTCAAAGAATTTCATATGATGCTCCTAATTTATGATGTGGCTATCATATCAAATTGAATAATTGAGTGATTTCATTTGTATTTTGAACTTCTTATTATTTATGCTACATTGATCATATCTTGACTGCTTCCACACATTCGCTGCAGGTGACTAACTTGGTTGGCCAACTGCTTGGAAATAGTCGACCTCCTATGTAAAGGAGATTTTTTCATCCTCGATCTTTTTAATTGAGATGAATTTACTCGGGTTTATATTATGTTGATGGTGCAAGATTACTTGAACAAATAAAAATTGTAGTTGGAAGTTATTGATTTACATACTGGCAAGATGCATTGAATGAAAACCATTTGTTCTTTCATTTCCTCTAGTGCTTCCTCTTATACGAAATATTTTAGAATTTGATCCATTTTGTTTCGGGGAAGTATACAATTTCCCAGTGAGTGCCTCGCCCCATCATCCTGAAACATGTGGATCTATGCCCAGTAACAGTGGCTTGAGAATCAAGAAAAATGGACTTTTTCATTGCATGAACTCGCAAAGTCAAGAAAAAGAGACTGAAGTTTTACAAATTCAGAAACTTAAAAAACAGTCGATTTCAGATAATCATCCGCAGATTGACAGTCAAAATGAGAGAAGAAAATCAAGAAAATGGGAAAACTTTACACTTTCAAATTCTGTTTCTTTTGGTTTCCAAATTTGTGGCTTCTTTAAGTGATTCTTGTGCATCATTCTCCATCCCAAGTATAAAAAGTGCAGCTGCTTGAAGGTAAAATGCGGTAGGCCAGTTTGGTGATACCACCAGTGCTTGCATAGCATCGTGCAGAGCTTCATTAGGCATTTCACTCATCAAATAAGATAAGCCGCGTCGGGCAAAGACAGTTGGGGACACCATCGTCCCACCATCTATGAACTGCAGGAGAAAACATAATTTTCAAAAGTTAGATTGTTGCTCAAAGGGATCTGGACGATTATAAATCAAGAGGAAGGAGAACTTCTGGTATTGAGCTGTAATTGATAAATTCTGTATTGCAAAATATCAAAAACAATACGGATACAAAACTCACTTGTGTATAGCAATCGATGGCGGTGGTAAAATCCTTGGCTCGAAAAGCAGAGTCCCCAAGCTTCTTGGAATTCAAGGTCTCCTGCATTTGATTTGTCCACACTTGAAAAGATAGCTGCATTGAAACATAGCTCGAATATATCAATAAACCGTTGTGTGATGATACAATATGTCTGGTGTTTATGCAACAATCCACAAACCTCGTTAGCAATTCCTTCGTCGTCTTTGTATCCAGCCTTGTCCAATATCTCATGTATGGCAGTGAGATCCTTCCTCAAACATGCTTCACCCAAAGGACTTAACACCAATGGTTCACCATGGCTGGCATTTCCTTGTGGAATTCCCAGCAGAACATATGAAGGAACCTGATTCATACATTCATACCTGAAATATTAATAATCAGTCGCACTAAAAGGCGGTCCCTGTTTGATCATACCTCGGTTTCCTTCTGAAGAGAAACTAGACATGTCACAAGAGACTTGGCATTCGGCCTTTCTCGTGCTTCATATTGCAGACAGCGGGTAGCTAACCGTACCAACTCGGTTCCGTCATCAGTAGAAAAGTGACCCTCCAAACAAGAATCCATGAGCATCAGAAAATTTTTTCCACGGATCAGATCAAGTGCCTAGAAGACAAGAAGAGTTGGAGTAATGAATTCCAGGCTTAATGAAATTGAAATTCAACTTTAAGCATTCTGTCAAGAATTAGCTCATCATCTTAAAAAAATTCTAAGAACAGAGCCTAAGAATATGATAAAGATTGGACAAAACATATTCTTCGAAGAATCTTTGTTCTTTTAAAAATGGAAATAAAACATACATGGCTTGGAGGTATGTGCTTGCCACTTAGAAGGTCTAGCAGCATGGTTCCAAAACTGTAAACCACACTTTCTGGAGTCACTCTTCCTGTAAACGGTTTAAGATCGCAAGTTTCTTAAATGGCATGAAAACATATTAATATTAGAGTAAGCATCTATATATTCATGTATACCGGTTCTCAAGTACTCTGGAGGTGTGAAAGCCAAGTTTGTGCTGTAGCTTTTGCCATCTCTACTATTCTTCATCAGGCCAAAGCAAGAGAGCCTAGGATTACCATCCTATAACAAGTATCCCAGAGTAAAACCAAGGGCCACACTAAGCGCATAATATGTAGAGAAACAAAATTTATCCAAAGCACATTTCACCTGATCAAACAAGACTCGGTAAGCATTAAGATCATGATATAGTGCGCGCCCTCTACTACTGCAGTACTCGAGGGCTTGCGCCAAATATAATGCCACCCTCAACCTCATCGCCCATTTCATTGGCTGGTTCTCCCCTATCCCAATTCAACCACCAGCATAAATCCACACACTTAAGTACCAAGATAATAAAAACACAGCACGAAAACGACTAATCAAATCAAATCCACTAATGCACGCCTTATAATTAGTAGCTCGAAAACACCACTGAATCAGCCCATACATGATAAATGTTCTGTAAGAAAGTGCACCATTATGCCTTAAAAATGCAATGAGATATCTCGCTCACAATGAAACAAGTGCTTGGCGAGGGTGTCATTGGGCATAAACTCTGCCACCAGCAATCTCTCCTCCCCTTCGTAGCAACATCCAATTAGATTTGCCAATCGTTCACTTCTAAGGTTCCCCACAGCCTTAGCCTCATCCTTGAAGAAACAACAAAGATAATTTATGATAAAAAAAAAAAAGAAAATGCCCATCGCTCACTCGAAAATTGTTCTTGATCTTGATTAGAAAACTAAGAAACACTTCACAGATGCAAAGTTTTCCCAAGTAAAAGACAAATATAATGGAATATAACCACACGACAGAGTAGATGCATAAACTGTGTCACTGGCTAAAGGATCAATCAAGAAAACAGCAACTAAAACACAATGTTAAAACAATATACTAACAATGAATTGGCGAGAATCAGGCCAAGCAGACTTGTTGAAGCGCTTAACAGCAATCCATCGTGCACTTTCAAGCAAGCCTTTGTAAACTACATTAGGAGCCTTCTCTCCATGTTCGGACACAATGTTATCAGGAGAAAACCCATTTGTCGCAGTTTTCAACTCCTCCCAGCTGAACTCTTTGAAGCTTGGCAGTTGATTTTTCTCCCCATTCTCTACAAAACCCAGAAAGCTCAAGTGAAAAAGACACCATTTTTCCACAAACCCACCAAAAACAAACCGATCGAGATTAAAATATCTTCACGAAAACAAACTAACCCAGATCAGAGGATTCAAGAACAGACGGCTTGAGGTGAGAATGCCACCAGCAGAAAGAAAACTTCGAACACCGCGCACCCATTTAATAAAAGTTGAGAAAGACTGATTTTTTCAGCCTTCAACAAGTAGTATAATCTCCAGATTTCGCATTGGGAGAAGCCAGAGTGAAATGTGGGATCTATGGTTTTGAGGATCCAAGAAACAGTGTTTGTCCTCAAAAAGCTTTCACCTTTTCACATTTGGAGAGCATGCACTACATGTTCCAATCACGGAGCTGGTATGTGTATTTGATTTTCATGTATTTTGTTGGTGTGGTGAACAGTACTCTTATATGTGTCTCGTGTTTGAAAAGGAAATTAAAATAAATGGAAATATCATTACCTTTTCTTTTTTTTTTTGCTGCTTTTGGATCTCTGCTACCTTTCAATCTCTATTTTAAAATTTTTTGAATGGGTTAATTAATTTTATTTTTTTAAAAAATAATAATGAAACGCATGGGCAAGTAAACCGAACAAGAAAATATGTCCAATAGGCACACTCGATAAAATATTGGTAAGAAGACCTTCTCATCATGGGTCAATCCTTCATATACTTAATCAATTCGGACAACTCTTGAAATAAATTAGTTAAGTACTTTATTTAGTACATATGATCATCCTCGACAAAAACACGAATTCATCCATCTTATTCACTATCATAGATGACTTTTCCAATATTTTTAGTAGAAAATTGAAATATCGTCGCGTATACAAATCGTTTAGAATGTATAAGTCGATAGACGTTTTTGAAAGAAGAAAAATGGAAATGAACGTGAATAATTTCTATGGCATCAAACATATTGCATTGGAATGAAATTCATTTGTTAATTCTTTAAAAAAAAAAAAAGAAAGAAATTCATTTGTTAAGAATGATATTAATGTAACCCCTTTGTTTAAATAGAAATAAAACTATAAAAGTTTTATTAAATTTCTATATTTTTTCATAAATATCTATTTAATTCATCGTATCAATTCTTAAAATAAAATGACTATTAATTAACATAAACAAATTTATCTATTAAAAAACATCTACGAATATAGAAACATCATGTGCAAAAAATACTAATATACATAATAATAATAATAATAATAATAATAATAAACACACAGCACAAATCCTAGAAAGAAAACAGTGACTCAATCATATAGCCAGAGGACGCTGGCAAAGCACAGTACCTCCCGCACTTCCGTAGTGTTTGAGAAAGTTAATGGAAAACAATTATCATTTTTTTTTTAACAAAATTTTTTAAAATTTTTAATTTTGTTAATAAAAAATATTGAGAAGTACTTCTTAAAAGCTCTATCAAAAACAACCTTAAACTATCTATAATTTAGCATGTATTTATTTTATAAAAATATAATTTATATAATAGATTACAGAAATAAGTATTTAATCTCCCTCTATAAAATGGGAAATAATTATGTTTCAAAAAAATTTATCAATAATTCAACGAATAATTGGATTTATTCCGTGGTGGAGTTAGGGGCCAACAAGGATGATACCTTCCTAAACTTTTAGTTTCTGTACAATCGAATTTATTTTTATATATAAAATATAAATAAAAAATTGCAATTTCTATTTTCGTTTTTTTAAAAATATTTTGCTCTATTGTTATCGTATTTACCCAAATAAAAGTTGCATCTAATTAAACTATATTTGAGACAAAATGAAAATGTTGTGTAATTAAATAAAGGGTCATTTTCAGTACAAGTCAAATTCCAAGAAATCCTGTGACGTAGACCAAATCATTTTGTTACCGTTTCTTCCTCTGATTAATCATACTTTCATTAATGGCGCATAATTAATTGAATACTAGCCTTCATGTGTGCATAAAAAAACCGCTACTCGTAAAAAAACATGGAGAATGAAACTTTTTTTCTTGAGAAAATAAAAATCAAGTTTATCAATTTAGGAAAATGAAATCGGTAACTGCATAAAACTTATAAGCAAAGTGGTGACAGGTTAAAAAAGTTGAAAGTGAAAAGCTAAGGATATTTTTGGAACAAAAAAAAGCTTCACCAAAAACAATTTTTAAAAGACTCTCCCTTTATTAATAGTGTAGATATTAAAGTATCTAAGTATCATCAAGCTCAGAGCCGTTCCTATATGGAGTCCAAAGAGTCAATGGACTCAGACCCATAATTTTTGGAGGCCCATAGTTTTTTTTAAAAACTCATTATATAGATATAGTTGTATTTAATTTAAATTTATTATACATAACTTTTTTCCAAAACAAAATTAATATGGCTCGCATAATAGATTTGTGTTTTCAAACTGTTTGTGATGCTTATCCAGACTAAATTCAAGGCCTCGATTAATACTAGTAAAAAAAAAAGTAACCGAATTTTTTGCTTGTAATTCTTAATTATCTTATGTTTAGTATTTTCATTCATTTTACATACATAGATCATTACGGGCAAATATTAAATTTAATCATGTTATTTGGAGAATTATTTTAAGTCAAACTGTTGAATTTTAGGTCAATCATGCCTCCCAAGTACATGCCCGGGTTTTAAAAGAAGAAAAAATATTCTAAAAATTGAAGAATTAATTCAAAGTCAAGCCGAGAATATCTTCTATAATATTAAGTTTGAGGCATACATATAGTATAACTACTTTGGTAGATTATGTCATACCAATTTTGTCTCCAAAACTCTTATCTCATAACTACCATAATTTTTTAAATAATAATAAATTAATACTAAAAACATATATAACATTAAATATAAATTATTCAAATCTCATTATATTTCATATAAAATTTTGTAATACGCAAATATAAAATTATATTTTAGATAAAAATTTAATTTATATATGCACGCATCGTGTGCATATAGTTACTTGTATCAATAAGTAATTTGTTTTTATTGATCATTTTGGAAATCTTTTAACTTATTATTTAATTACAATAGAAATATTTTGAATATCGCGTGTTTAATTTTTTTATATTGTCTTTAAAATATTGATTTTATTCGAAAAAATTGTTATGTAACTAAAAATATATGAAAATACATTATGAATTAGGGTTTTTTTTTTTTTAAAGATAGACTCAAGCCTAAAAATTGCTAAGATCGGTCCTGATCAAGCTTCGGTTTACTAAATATTGTCCAATCCTTTTCACTATATTCTGTTTTCAGATATTCATATTTACAAGGAAGGTCATTTTCAAGATTATCAATTTTTGGGGAGAAATTTTATTTTAATTCCTATCTTGCATATAAAAATAATATAAAGTTTATATGTTTCTTATTTTATCAAAATATTAGAAGCTTCTAATAAATAATTAATCCTTGTGTTGATTAATTTATCAATAAATATCACGCCGACCTAAATAACTTTGAACCTTTTTAAGTAAATTTTTTTTTTCAAAAAATTAAATCTCGTCCCTTAAATCTATTGAATTGTCCCATGCCTTGTCTCCCCACTGGTTCAAAATTCAAATTCATGAGTTCGTCCATGTGCGATTGTGTGGTTGGAAATTGTTTGTCTCAAAATTTCGAGTTCAATGGAGAGAGATGTTACTATCTATATAGTGTATTTATTTTATAGTATTTATTCTAATATTACTTTTATTTTAATATGATCAAACCGATCACGAAAAATTGATTAAAATTCACAACAAAAATAAAAAAATGAATAACGACACAAACACACAAAGACGTGATACGTGTATCAAATTTCGTATAAGATCGTCTCACAATCACTAATCAATTTTGTGTGACGGATCTTCTATTCGACACGATTCATGAAAACATATTAAATTTTATACCAAAAATTTTACTTTTCATGATGCGTATTGGATCGATCAGTCTCACGGATCTATATCCGTGAAACCCGTATCACGAAAAATCTAATCTACTCTGCTTATATATATAATATAAGCAATGGTCCCTCCAACATGTATAATGAACCCCAAAATCTGGAACCAAAGGTGATGAAATAATGATAAATTCTCCACAAAATCAGGCCAAGTGACCGAAGATGGGAGTGTAATAATTTCGACCACCTATCTTGAGATCAAAAAGGGCCCTTTTAAATTTGGTAAAAGAAATACTAATAATAATATAGAGAGAGCATGCAAAAGAAAAGGTGGCTCTCTTTTACAGACATGCCCTAATAATGATCATACATGCCTGTCTTTAGTCTTTACTTGGCTCTCCTTATCACCCTCATTACATGCACATCACACACTTCACGTTTCAACCTCCTTTAAAATTCAGGGTAGGGACCTTGCATATATCTACGTTCAAGATATTGTTGGGAAGCGATAATTTTTCGAATAGTTTCTACGTCATGTTTAATGTTGTAGAACTGTTGTACAGTTTATTAAACTTTAAGTTGTACTGTTCTCACTTGCTATAGTATTTAATATATTAAACGCTTGATATTCGTAGATTTCGAAACAATTCAACAATTAACTATTGGAAAACGCTTGATATTCGTAGATTTCGAAACAATTCAACAATTAACTATTGGAAGTAATAATTGTCGAAGATATCAAATTCATAGATTTCGAAACAATTCAACAATTAACTATTGGAAGTGATTATTGTCGAAGATATCAAATGGGGTGGTGAAAAACATTAATAAACCGGTGAGGTGAGACTTGAGAGTGCATCCTATAAAGGATCATGAAAGAAGGAAAAAAGATGCATGGTCTACATTACAATGAGAAAGTACTTATATGTCTTTCAAAAAAAAAAAAAAAAATGTACTTATATGTGGGGTCGAATTTGGAATTAATCGTTTCTTTGAACTCTAGGTGATCAAGAGCTCCGACACCCAACCATGTCTCTTGAGCACGTTGTTTCACCCCATGATCCCGAAATCAGATGCTCGAGTCGATTATTTAGCTTACAAGGATGTGAGGAACTCGGCCATCAAAAAACAACACATGATTAAAAAGTAATACTTTTAACATAAAAATTAGTACTTTTATATGGGTCGAGTCGATAAAAAAATCTGTCTCATCAAATTAACTCGTATGACAGTCTCACAGGACTTTTTGCAAAAAAAACAAGTATTGAGCTGCTCGAAAAATCTAGCGGTGCAAGCGTGTATGTCCAAAATGTCGGTCACCCGGTTTATAGATATTGGTATTAACTATTAAAACATTTAAATTTTTAGCATCATAACAAGTACACAAGGAACACACTATTAGAATGGAGTGGTATAGTGTTGAAATCAATTATTCTCGCTTAAATTGCGCCAACACAAGGACTCCTGTATGTGGGCCATATATGTAGTTGCCAATATTATATGTTAGCCGTCGAGAAATATATGCATATGAAAGGAGGCACATGGGTTACAAAATTAGCTGTATAGAACCCATTTCTATTTCTATCGTACCAAAAACACATATAAGTGAACAAGAAGACTTGAAACCCCACCCTTTAGATAGCTTTTTGTCTGTTTAGAACTCCGAGAAATACAGTCTAGATGTAGTTTTATATAAGATGTTCACATGAACATTTTACATTAAAAAAAAAAGTGATTCATCTATATTTTTTCATTTTCAGTTCAAATGTTCATATGAGCATTTGTGTAAACCACACGGAGAGTAAAGGTAAACAAAAGCCCCTTAAATTGCTGCTCGAGCCAGTGAACAAAACACAAGCTGATGACTGAATGTGTACGGAGAGGGTGGTCGCTTTCACCAAGTCCAGCAAACAATTAATATATATCCCATGATTCAGAAAGCATAATTGGTTCTTAATAAAAGAGTTATAATTAAATGAGCTCGTGTGAATTCTCTATAATTAGCGCCGCTTGAATTAATAAGCATTCTTCTGTCAAGCAGTGAAGTGTAAATGGGCTCCCACAAGCACATGGACCAATTTCTTCATAATTCTTGAATAAAGTAATGGAGTTCATTCATTCATAGGTTAGCATGGGAGAAAGTAGCCTCCACAAAGCATGTGATGCAAGATGCCACCGCACATTAGATAAAGACATATTTTCCAGTTTAAGCAAGGTTCTTTAATCAGCAAGGCGATTTGCTTTTCTTTTCTTGTTTTCTCTCTTTCTCGCAAAGATAAGCATGTGTGATGGTAGCTGCGTCTCTTTCACAAAAACAACTCAAACACAGATAGATGCGTGGAAGTCGAAAAATGGGATACGGCAGATGGGTTGGTCAATATGATGTTGCGTGAAGAAACATCGCGATTTCTCAGATTCGTGAATGAACATGGTTTTCTTGATTTTGATATATCATTGCAACTCATACGATATTAAGCATAAATTAAGGAATGAAGACATGTAAATGATGTAATCATTGAAGGGATTAGGAAAAAAAAAACATGGAATTCCATGATACATTAAGGTGTTTTCAAGACCATATCGCAGGACCGGTTCAAGAACCATGGAATTTGGAAATAATTACCCGGACTCCACGAACAAGAATGAATATTACGTTGTGATGACTTTCGGGAGATGGTTGTGAAGTAGCAAGAAGTTATTCCGTTCCTATACTATACACCGCTAATAACAGCTTCAACATGCACGACGTTTCCATCTTCCAAAATCTTGCCATTGATTTGAGTTCTTGGCCTCTGAACAAGAAACAAACAAATGTTAACAGAAGCTGTATGATCGAAGAATCTGTGCAAATTACAGAGAAGTAAAACAAGGGTTGGGGGGGGGGGGGGGGGAGCAAGTTTTATTCTACCCAGTCGGCAGCAGAATCTCCGGAATGCCCATTAAGAACTTTGTGATAAACCCCTTCCTTGGTCTTGTTATCCTTGCTCAATGGGAGCAAAAGTGCTGCAGCTCCAGAACGATCTGGAAGTTCTGCACAAACAAAACTCAAGTTAAGAGTTGCAACGATGGGGAAAACAAGATGAACATACTCAAGCAGACACAACCGTTCAGAGAACAAATAATGCTAACCTGGCAATTTTTTGTCGATAAAGAACACCACCAAATTAACAGTGTACCTGAAATAACATTGTGTGGCGATCAGACATTTCTAAGATTATGAGCTCAATTCATACGTACAGCTTAGTTGTTTTTGTTTTTACCATGCCACAACCACATCAACTGTGTAGTGTTTACGCGATGCAATAATCAACAAACTCTGAATCACAACAGTTAACCAGGCACATTGTTTGAGAAACCTGCCACACCATATCAAGAAACTATCAGAATTTGAAAGTTCCATATTTGCAGATTACATTTTGAAGCTTCAACATGTCATGAGATGGTTCATGGTATACCTTTGAGTGCCATATTTATAATACGTGCGCACAAAGACGAGAGAGAATATCATGTGAGAGGAAAATATCAAATCACCGCAGCCAAAGAGCATCCCCCTTGGAACTGAACAACCATAAGAATTCCAATGAACAAACATATATATAATATACATTAAAACAGCAAGCAAAGCAAAGCTAAGTGTTACCTATCAATAGAACTTCTAGCATATTATCAGGGCGAGGCAGTGTGGCGAACTTTGACCCCTAAACCATTCAGAACAATATTGCAAATATTACGTGCTGTTCACTTACAACTTCTAAAGAAAATATAAATAGATGCCAACTATCTTCGGCATAAAGCAAGTATAACTGAGAAAAAAAAAATGATGCTAGCAGGGTCTTACCTCCCGACAATGGTAATTTGGACCAGGTAGTTGAGTAGAATAAAAGGTAATGATCCGAAGAATTTGACAAGCCTGCAACAATGGGAAATTAAATGCAAAATATTAACATGAGAATTATCGTACTTGTAAAATGCCAACAAACAAGACTGAGAGCTCCTAGCCACCGAATACAGTCCCCATCAAATTTTCACGGAAGTTAATAATTTTTCACAACATCATTGATTTAAGATTCAAAATCAAACTTACAACTAAGCATGCCAACACCCTGCACCATATCAGGACTGTGTAAATCTTCTTGCTCTTCAAAATGAATGGATGGAAAGTCCACTGCATATGTATTGTGAAATATTTAAAGCATTTAACTTGACTGAAATTTGGGGAAAAAAAATGATGCAACAAAGCGAAAACTCACCAAGACAAAAGATAGAAAAATGAAGGTAAATACAAATTCACTAACGTAAGCTTTATCTTGCCCCAGCTCCTACAGTTCAAGAAAGTTGAAACCACACATGAGTCTCCAGAAGACCAAAAATAGAAATATAAGCAACACGACTGAAAAAAGCTTACTGGAAGAAGGAAAAAGCCAGCATCCTGAAGTATTGGTCCTGGACGATGAAAATAATGAACTCCTCGAGCTGCCAACCCATGGATGTACTGAAGTAAACAGAGAGATATCAATTACGCATGTTAAAATCTCGAGAGAAAATAAAACATAGGCAAACGTTCAACATCCTGTAGGAAATGGCGAGCACATTTAATATCGATAAACAGGATGGAAAACAATTAAACTTTTTCCTTCAATAGAAGAATATTACGGTCCAGTGACATCATTTTTCTTTTAAACCTTGCATTTTCAGTGCATGCAAAAGTGCATGAGAGCAACAGAAGTCCACATTATACGTCATAGAAAAAACTGAGATTCATCATTTAACGTCTACAAAGATCATATTGCTCGTCAAATTAAGGTTATGACAAAGTCGCGCTCTTTTACAGTGTCACAACAGAAGCTTCACGATCAAAATTGGGAAAAATAATAAACTGCGTATCTAATCTCTTAGGCATAGTTTGGTACACATGATCCTCCTCCATCCATGCTTGGTACATTTTTAAAAAGCCCATGATAAGTCAATGGGCCCTTGATAAATTCTTTGACAAGGGGACTATGTATCCCTTTGATTTGGTGTGATAAATTTAATACAACTAAAAAAATACTGAAAAAAGACATGATTACCATCCACATATAAAAACATCTAACCTCTAAACACGCCTCATTCTCCTCCACATTACGGTAGGGTTAATTTTGTCATTAAAATCAAATATATAAATTTAATACCTCTTATTAAAATCATACCAAACATTCACTATAGTATCATATCATTTTACTTATCCTTAATTTATCCTTATATTATATATCATATACTTATCCTATCCTATGTACCAAACTATGCCTTAGTGTGTAAATAAAGAGAACCATCTCTAGTAATGTTAATTAACGGAAAGCTAGAGCTTACTAGATACCAACTTTGTTACCTAGTACAGACTTTACAAATTACAAATAACAGAATAAGAAGCAACTCTAGCAGTTCAAAAGATTGAAAGGTCCCCCAACCAGAGCAAATCAATGCATCAAATGAAACTGCCTCAAAAAAATTTAAGAAAAAAATTAGCCAAAAGCAAGGAGAATGTTAAGAAACTAATGTTAATAGTTGGTCGATTGCCAAAATGCTTGAACGACATTAGTCTGCATGACATGACTGCCTTATAATCAACTATCCCTTTAAGACATACAAAATATAGAAAAAATTGATATGGTCTTTCAATTCATGGGGACTAAATAACCATGATTTAGTACCATTCCCACTGTATGCTTCCTTCGTCACATGTGCCCGGAAACTATTGTTCCATAAGCATATAATCAATGTTAGCAAACCCATGTCAAAATTATACCTTTTTTTTTTATGTTACGACGAACCCACATTTAAACAACTTAAAACACGACATCGCTAAAACAATATGCTATCCAAACAAGCAAAAATAATGTTCATACGTCACCGCTAAATTCATTCTTAGCCATGAACCTTTAATATAAACAACTATTACAAGTGCAAACCAAGTTTTCAAAAGATTTTTCGGTTCATTTCAGTTTTTGTAAATAAGTAAATAACTGGTATCTTCAACTGAATATCTAGTCTCTACAGACATAAGCTGTTATGTTTTTTTTTCTCCATTGAAATGCCAAAACAGATTATCATTTCGATGTACTGAAACGAGATTACTAGACTCCAAAATCTCTAATCTTTGAATGAGAACTGGATTCTGAATTCCTGAAAGTAATTACTTTGAGCAAGGAATCACAATTCAGGCAGGAATACAGTGAATTTAACAGGTTTTCGCATTGCATGTTCTAATGTCAAATTAATGCCTGCACTAAAATTAGTCATCATAAGCAAGCGGAGATTAGCCTATCAAAATATACATTAGAAATGAACAAACCTGACAGATGAGACCCCCTAAAATATATTTCCAATTTTCTGCAAGAAGGTTGAGTTCTGTAATGGTTTCCGCACAAATTCTTTTCCACAGCTTCGGATCACAAAAGCCAAAAAGAACCCATCAATCAAATAATCCGACATAAATAACATGAAAATCAAACTAAGAAGAGCACGAAATGCTCCATGAAAGGGGAAAAGGTCGAACCTTTGAAGCCTCGCGACCAATGTAAAACGACATATCTTCTACGTATGCTTCAGAAAACAGCAATTCCATATTACATCACAAACAGACCCCGTAATCTGAACAATTCATCAACAAAAAGAACACCTCGTTCCTATATCCGATCAAGAACCCACCAAGAAAAAAAAAAAGAAAAGATTCCACCCCCAAGATTAAAAAAGAACACAAAAAGCAAAAACCCAGTTGCCAAATCGAGGGCCTTGTAGATAATGATCGATATCTGCGCTGGCAGTGCCAAAAGAAATTTGAATTTTGAAACTAAATTCGCAAAAGGAACTCCTTTTTCTCTCTCTTACAAGTGGTGGGTAAGTATGCGGTTAATAGTTGTTTTTTTCCTCTTGTATTTCCCCCTCTTTTTCTCTTCTCCCCTTCGCAGTCTCTTCTTGTCACACAATTTATACAAAATCTGGTTTTGATTCGTCTCCAATGTCTGCTGAAACGCGAGTTGAACACGGAGAGAGAGTTGAGATTGACTTGAGAGAGAGGGAAGAAGGTGAGTAAAATCTTTTTTAAAAAAACAAATGTTTTCCCTTTTAAAAAAAATGTTTTCCCAGCCAACGTATAAAATAAATTTAGAGAACGTTTGACTAAAGTTAGAACTTATTTTAAAAATAAGTTGTTAAAGTGTTTGGATAAACTTATTTTAAATAACTTAAAGATGTTGATGTGGTTGGTATTATAAGATCTTTTTATTGTCGAAATTACCAAAAAAGGTATAATTATATTAAAATAATGTTTCGAGTTATACATATATGAAAATAGTTTTAGAATAAACATATATTAAAAAATAAAATTGTTATAATATTTTTATTTTAAGAAAAATTTATGTGATTTGGAATTTTTTTAAAAAAATAATATTTAATATTTAATGGGTGGAGGATATGATGATATTTATTAAAATATTTAAGGATATTTTAGAGAGATAGAATGTTAAAATAAGATCTTTTTGAAAAAAATACCTTCCCTCTTATTTTTTTAAAAACAGCTTATAAGCTGTTTTTAAAAAAATTTACCAAACAGATCCAGAGAGATTTTAAGCTCTAAAACAGCTTAAAAGCTGTTTTTAATGAAAATTATCAGGTGCAATAATTATTATCATGTTCACGTGAGGATCTATAAATAACATTTGAACTACTATGTACTTTTAAAATTTAGAGTGACATCCGTCGTTAACATCGGTTGTAACTTCGGACAAAATAAGGAACATTTGATCGTACGTGATAAAAACATCTCGTTGAGTTTTGTTTGACTCATAAATTAATTTGTGTCATTAATTTATCATTTAGCTCATTAAAAATTTTAATATACAAGAAAGCTATGAGAACTGCAAAAAATTGGTCAACAACTTTCAACACCCACAATGCAAGTAATGGGATGGTGGAGTTGGGCACTCGAAGAACCAAGCATAGAAAGAGGAGAAGACCAAGTGAAAACAATTACAAGAAGTGAAATGGTGGAGTTGGACACTCGGGAAACCGACACGACTCTAGAGGAACCAATTGCAGAAAGAGTGAGAGGAAAACCAATTCAAAGCAGTTAAAAGTTAATGGGGCTGTTAGTGCTGCAAGTAGTGGACTAATGAAGGTGAGCAGTGAGAAAATGACTTGGGAACCCACATATAAAAGGGGCATTTATGCAGAACACAAATCATATCAACAAAACACATCAAATGTCTACAATTTCAGATTCAATCTTCAGATTTCTAATTTTTATTTCTAGTTCAATCATTTTAGTTCTATTTTTTCAGCATTTTATCTAGTTCCTCCGACTTTCAGATTTTATATTTCGACTTTTATATTGTAAAAATGTTGTTTTCCATTCTTAGTGATATAATCATGTATTCATATCATTTGAAGAATTTATTTTCCATGTATTTTAATTATATTGGTTTTAATTTCATCTAATTCAGAGGAGGAATTTATTTTCCATGTATTTTAATTACATTGGTTTTATTTTCATCTAATTCAGAGGAGGTTATAACGAACGATCGAATCGGAACTCACAACGTCGAATCGAAACTCACAACATCCGATTAAAAGTTAGATTTTCGTTCTTTTTCATCATAATTTGACATGATTCGCTCCTGGGATGTCCACACGCAAAAATTAAAGCCAAACAAGTTCATAAATATGTGTAGTAAGAAGAAAATTGCATCTTTTATGAACTATTATTTTTTCAAATTTTTTCTCACATAAGAACTAATTAAGGAGGAATAACGATTGGATTTCAAACTAAAATGATAAGACGACAATGAAAAGATAAACGATCACAAAAACTAATGTGAATCGGTTTTATAATAAATTATTATTGATGAAATATCCAAAATAACAAACTTAAATAGCAACTTCCGAATGACATTTGTGATATTGTATTCGAGAATCGAGCATACATTCTTTTTAAGTCAATGGTAGTCACTTATCCCATATTTAAAAATGCTAATTTAACAAAATTCTTTGAAAAAATATGCAACTTTTCTTACAGTGGAGTAAAATAATACCAAATTAGTGGATATACACCAAAATAAATTAAATATTAATTAATAATAGTGGATATATGAAGCTTCCAAAAGTCCAATTTGAGTTATTCGTTTGCCTTGGTCAAGCCACCAGTCAATTCATATTTTAAAAAATTCAAATAGTCAAAGCCCATTTTAAATAGCAAGGGTTCATTCTAGAATATATATATATATATATATATATATATATATATATATATATATTTGGAATTAGGACCAGTCCATTTTGACGTCATGATTTGTCACATGAAAACAAAAAAATATGATATTTTTAGAATCCTTTTCAAAGAATGTACAATTTCCAAGAATTTAATGATGTGAATAGGAAAATTTTAAAATTATTTTTGTCAATATATTAAAATAATAATTTTAAAAAATCAAATTTGTATTAATAATCTCACATTAATATAGACAGTTTTTGTTCAAAGAATCCAATAATTGGTTAGGCGAAATACGAGTAGGGAGACCGGCGGCTGGCCTCAAGGGGACTTGACCACAAAAGGATTCAGCCAACTAGTGGGGGACTGAGTTTGTTTGCATGATTGGTTTTAGCATTCAATGTATAATTAACCAAAAATTAGGATTCGGCACGTGATATATAGATTACATTAAAAGTTTATATACAATATAATTTTATGTAAATTAAAATCATCATGTGTTTTTTTATATATACTAGTATTTCGCTGCACGTAATGCGTGTAGCGTACATTTCGTTTTTTTTAAAAGACAATAAATAATAAATTATAAAATTAAAAAAATAATAAAATATATCGTTTTCCTAAATAAATATTCTATAAAGTGAGTGTCATATATGTAAATAAAATAATATCAAAGGGCACAAAGTGAGCTTTTAAAGGCTAGAAAAGAGGAAAACTTATAAAATGACTATTTTGTCCAATAATTTTGGTTTTATTGAAAATTAAGTTAGAATATAATGGAAATTTCAAATCAAACTTCACCAATTAATTGAAATTTTATTAATTAGAGGGTCTATACTTTAATAATAATATTTAATAATAATAATAATATAATAATAAGATATGATTACAAAACTTGTATTTGGTATGTTTAAGCCGTTTTTTAAAATCAGCCCTCAAGAAAGGTTAAAAAAATTAAAAATTAGTATATGGTATAATTTTCTACATGTCCAAAACTTCTCAAAATCGGTTTAACGGCGAGGAGGGGTGGATCGACCATGTGAGCTTAGTTAGTTTGTGTTAGGTTAGATATTTAAACCCACTTATTTTATATAATGAAAGAGGCGGCCAAGTTGGTCTATCCTATTTTCTTACATTTGAGCTCAAATTTTTTTTAATCAACTTGAAGTGGTGTTTGGAAGGGTGGAATGAATTATTTTGAACCCAAATTTGGTTCAATATAAAATGTGATACCCTTGTCCCATATATATATATATATATATCAAAGATTTAAATTTTAAAATAAGTTTATAACGGGTTACAATGAACTTCTATAACAACTTTGGTTAATGATTTTCGTAAAGCGAGAACGGATACGAAATAATAGCTATAGAGGCCTGATGCAATCCCAAAATTTTCTTCATCCGTCTTTGTGATTCTTTTGTCTGTCCTTGCCTAAAAATCATGAATAAACTGGTTTGGGGCGTTGGGATTCATGCTAGCGTGTGTGACCCCTCTAATGCCTACGTCAGATAGAGAAAACATGGGAGAAAATAGAATAAACTGATGGGAGAAATATCATGGAGAAGAAAATGTAGAACCTCTTTAGGATCTCTTTCCACGTCGTGTGTGTAATCAGGAAAAAAATAATATATATATATATATATATATATATATATATATATATATATACTAAAAACTTCCCTCTAATCTAGATTGTTGAAATCGTCTATCCCATGATGTCGGTCCATATTTGAGAGGACAAGGCCCATGATCTGATGGAATGCGGCCCATGATCTAATAATTCTGACAAGTACTACATGCCCAAGTTTAGATAGTGAATATCTTACAGGCCCATATCCAGTAATAATATCTGACACAACCACCACCGATAGTCTACTTATTACTCACAAATCCCGGCCTCAGTTCATGTGAAAAATGGATACATCTCAAGATATCACCAGATAATACTTCGGGATGTATCCTAAGGCATCACTACGCCCACAACGTGGGAAGATAGGTTATGTACTTTCTTTTCCATGATGTTTCTCCCTTCAGTTTCTTCTATTTTCTCCCATGTTTTCTCTGCCCGACTCTGGCATCGGAGGAGTCACGCTGGGAGGAATCTCGGTGCCTCTAACTAGTTTATTAATAGTTTTCATGCAAGGACAGACGTAAGAATCACAAAGAAGAAGGAAGAAAATTTTGGGATTACATCATTAGCGTAGTCTGTGAGAACAAATGAGCTATGACATTGAGATTTGAAAAAAATACGGATATTTTATGAGTTCTTGTGAATCAGATTCTGAGAAAATCAGCGTCATCATGGGTTCCATCCTCGTTTCTACGCTCAGTTAGACTTTCTTGAAGTGGCGGAATCACCACTGTTACAGCTCACCGCCTTGTGTCCCAAGGTCGACCACCCATCGGAAACCGCAGTTTAGCAGTCAAAAAGCGTGAAGAAATACAACAATGATTCCCTCGTAGCCAGGGCATAAATGGATCGGGCACGAGTTTCATATTTGCTATCGGTTTGACTTTGGATTTCTGTGGTTCGATTGTGCTCTATAGTGTACACTATATATCTAATTCCTATGGTTTTATTGTTGCTCGCTTCAGTCCTTCTCCTTATTTGAATGCATATAATGCACACCTTTCTCGTTGGATCGCCTGAACCATTACATAAGAAATACAAGCAAGAAAGGATTTGGGAGATTATGATGCTTCCAAGTGCTTCACAAATCATGGCCCAACTAAGATTTTTCAAGAGTTTGGGCCCTTTTTCTACAGCTTTCCTACTTAAAGGGATAATCGGAGTTGGAGAATAACATTCTTCCTCCTCTCTATGCAAGTTAAGGCCCTTGTCTCAAGAGAACAGTTGCAGGAGTTGGTTTGGTTCAGAGATGGAAAACGAAGTCTCGAAATGGGTTCCCAAAATCTGAAATTCACATAAATATGAGTATTAATTTTATGTCATTTGAATATGTTATTTTGATAAAAATATTGTTCATGTGGCTGAATGTGGAGTATTGTGAGAGATAAGATGCATCAATCACTTAAGATGCATGTTTGCTTGTGATATATGTTGGATTTTGTAACTCATTCCTCGATGACAAAGTCATGGGCACAAGAATGTTTGACACATGGATTGTTTATGTTGAGCTGTACTAACTCATGAGTAATTTATGCTTCTAGATTGTAGTAGCCTAGTTTCATTTTACAAAATTAATTGATTAAAAATGGTTAAGCATGGATTAGGGATTTAATTTGGATTTAATTGGAAAATTTGTGGATTTTTGGCTAAGGACAGTTCGGAAGGTCCGAACCCAAGTTCAGAGGGTCCGAAACACTTCGGAGGCACAGTTCAGGGTTCAAAGGCTACGTTCAAGATCGGAACGTCCGAACATGATCGGAGCATCCGATCTCAGTTAGGCCCATGCGCATTATCGACGTGTCAAGGAGATCTAACACGTGGGAGTTCGGAGCGTCCGAACTGTGCATGTGGTGGACGTGTTCTGCATGCAGAGATCAGATTGTCCGATCTTCGCCTATAAATAGGACATCTGAGAGCCTCATTTCTTGACAATTCACTAAGTATTTTCCTCTCTTTCTGAGTGTTTGGGATGCTTCCAGCCTTTCTAGGCTTGGTCCGGGAGTTAGCGAGGTGCTCCGGAGTCACAGCGGAGTGGTGCCCAAATTTCGGGGCATTCGTCATCAGCGGAATGACGACAGACGAAGGTATAGCTCTAGCTCCTTATAGAAAATAGGGAGTCTACTATAGCTTAGTTAAGTTTTTTAGAATAAGATTATAATGCATGGATATTTTGCATTGTAGTGTGGACTATAGGCTTGTACATTAGAGCTGGTGTAGCTTGCCTAGTAGAATTAAGGTACGAAAGTACTGTTCGAGATATCTTGACTGAGTATGCATGTATTATGTGTTGTATTGTTTATATGACATGATTTTATCTGCATATATTATGTCACGTTATTATGCTTCATGCATGATCATATTGAAATTGTATCCTTGTGATAACCTGTAGTAGGGATGTTATGCCTTAAACACATACAAATATCGTGTTGTGAGATTAATGTTTTTAATGCATTAGCAAGTCTCAAATATTATGCTTTGATGGAAACCTATACTTGTGTCAGGTCACCATCAGTTGGGTATGTAGGTCACCTCCTAAAGCAATGACACAACGTGCTACCTAACCAGGGCCCATGTTTGATCTCAATATTCTTGACCTCGTGTCTTGGTAACCCGTATATTTGCATACATGCACATATAATATTGTATGATAATACTCTCATACTTAGCGTTTTATTCTCACGTTCTCGTACTATTTTTGGACACCCCATTCGACGGAACAGTTGCAGGTAGTTCTTCTAGAGATTTGGAGATTGGGTGGTGACCAATGAAGGATTGCAGGGTCAGCCACTAGGTTTTACCATGCTGGTATTTTAGTTATTTGAATTTCCGCAGTATATCTTTGATTATGATTATTTTATTTTTAAATTGCATGCATAATTTTCTGATTAGTAGGTGATCATGGTGCGGGTCACTACATTTATGGTATCAGAGCATGCAATAGGATTCTGTGGGACATAGTATCAGTTTTGGGATTTAGAATTGTGTTTTGATTCCAGATGGCAGACATGAATCATATTATCGAGAGTAGCCATGATGATGATGGTTGTCTCCGACAAGATAAAAGGCATGTTTTTGATTCCGAAGAAGGACAACAGAATCAAGTGAGAGTTGATATTCTTGAATTTGTCAAGATAGGTCCTCAGCCCCTCAAAGGAGGACAAACTGCTGATCAAGTTATTCTTTGGGTCGATCAAATGGAATAGTGCTTTGTCACACTTAGTTGTGGGGATAAAGAGAAAATGTTAATGGTTGGCCTAAATTTACAGGAAAGAACTCGAGAATTGTAGTAACCCGTACTCAAAATAAGATGATTAAGGGATTAATCATAATTAATTATAATTAAATTGGGTTAAGTGTGATTAAGGAAATTTATAATCGAACTCAGGACATCAGATAATAGTCCAAGGAATTTCTAAGGTTCGTATGATCCAAACTAGGGGATCGGAGGGTCCGAAGTGTTGGAGAGTTCGGAAGCTACGATCCGAGGATCGGGAGCTCCGGTGAAGATCGGACGGTCCGATCGGAGTTCGGAGGCTCCGAACTCTAGCATCCAGCTGTGAATGTGATGTCAGAAGTGATGTCAGCACGGTGACGTAAGGGATGACATCATTAATGGGAGATCGGACGATCCGAAGTCCCGATCGGAGGCTCTAATATGCTAGCAGGACAAGTGGCCGCCATGCAGCGATTGGACTCTCCAAAGGGGTTGATCGGAGGCTCCAATCTCTGTCTATATAAGGCAGGTCCGAGAGTTCATTTGGTGCACCGAGATCAATTCCTTTCCTCTTGCTTCTTAGTCTATTTAGGCAATTTCTAGTCCTCTAAGCATATCCCATAGTTGGCGAGGCGTTCCAACATTCGTAGTGGAGCTGTGGCCTAGTAGTGGGGCACTCGACAGCAGCGGGCTGACGACAGACGCAAGTATAGCTTTGGATTTCTAAAAATATTTAGGAGTATGCAATAACTTATTGAAGGCTTTTAGAGCTTAAATAGTGATTCATGAATATTCTGCATTGTAGACGTAGTAGCATGGACTCATAGGCTTGGAACTAGAGCAGTGTACTAGGATTGAACTACTGTGATAGAGGTACGTAAGTACTGACCGAGATAGTCGGCATGATATATGATATATGATATATGTGTTGAATTTTTATGTGCTATGTGTTTACCATGTTTTACTTCTTTAGCACATGAATGTTTTATATATATGGGACTGCATCTTGTGAGAGATGAGTCGTGACAGTTTCCATACGAGGGTGATTCCCTATGGATTCGAGTCAGGTGAGGGGAGGCTCAGTCCCATGTTTTGCCTATCACTGGGAGACGCCGCGAAGGCAGGGTAGACGCTACAGTGATAGGGGAATATACGAGTACCCTGCGGAGTCTCTCTTTGGAATGGTACTGTGTATTCATTTGGCGCCCCTGAGAAGACTGTTTTACTAGGGTTTTAAAGTCATTTATGTGCTGCATATATATTATATATTATTTCTTCCGAATTGAACGTAGTCGCTCACGCTCCTGTGTTTGGTGGTTTTGGGATTACCTTGTGGCGTGGCAAGTTTGAGGCTTGACGGTCCAGGAGGTTCAGACCAGGAGTGAGGCCGGTGTCAGTGCTACCGAGTGAGTGTAGTGGTTAGGGATTTGATAGCCTAAATTCGGTTTGGTTGTATAACAGAGTTTATGCACAAATTTATGATCATCGGTTGTATTCTGCCGATTGGATTTTTTGTATTTTACTTTCAACTATTAAGCTTCCATTATTTTTATTGCATGCACTATTTAAACTCTTATTAGGTAGTGGATCCAGGTTGGGTCACTAAATTTATTGGTATCGGAGCGCATTGCATTGGGAATTAGTAAAGCGGATTGGAATCATATTTGTTATCCTTTGTCAGATGGCAGACTAAGATGAGAGCCATGACAACGGAGGTAGAGGCTGGGGCAATGGAGACGATCGTAGACACCCTCAAGGGCATCGCGAGGAACGAAGACAATTTAGCATGCATCAATTTCTGCATATGAGTCCTAAGCCATTGGAGGCTGGCAAAACTCCAGAGGTTGCTGAGGATTGGATAGAACAAATGGAGAACTGCTTCCAGGAGTACCGTTGCACTGAGGAGCAAAATATGGAAAAACTTGGTTTTCTCTTGGAGGGTCAAGCCAGGAAGTGGTGGAGATCTATTTTTGCACCGATTGTGGCAGCTCGAGGAGTGGATACTTGTGCCGAGTTCCGTTCAAATTTTGAGAAGTTGTATTTTCCTCCGGCTCTTTGACAGGTGAAGGAGAGTGAGTTGTTGAGTTTGGGACAGGGGACGATGACCATTACTGAGTACCAGCAGAAGTTCTTTGATCTTCTACGCTACTGCCCACACCTTGCTGCCAGTTTACAGGCAAAATATGATCTCTTCCTTCAGGGTCTCAACCCTGAGATTCATCAGCTCATGGTTGTTGGAGTGACATGACCTACGAGGGCTTGGTGAGCCATTTTCACCAAGAAGAGGACAACATTCAGAGGAACATGCCTTTGCTTTCTAGATCGACTAGTTCTTTATGTCCGCGAGCCCAGTCTTTTAAGAAACAGGGTGACACTTCTTCTTCTTCTTCTTCTTCTTCTTCTTCTTCTTCTTCTGGTGGAGTGCATCGTTTTGGTTGCCAGAAGTTGAGTCGTTGCCAGCAGTGTAGGCGGAGGCATCTTCCAGGACAGTGTGCTCGTGTCACCGGTGCTTGTTTTCTTTGTGGAGAGATGGGGCATATGAAGAAGGATTGTCCTAAATTTATGAGATCAGCGAGTGGTTCAGGGAGTGTTGGAGGTTCTCAGGCTACGGTTCAGTAGCAGCCGCAGTTTAAGTAGTAGCTGTAGTATCCCGAGCCCAGTTTTAGTGATTAACTATTATTTAGTCCAATAAACATGATTAAGGAGACCTCTAATGGATTAACGGAGCCCGGGATTAGACCCAGAATGATCAGAAATGGTCCAGAGGGTCAGGCAGAACGGAAGAAACGTTCTAGGAACGGATGCAACGTTCGTGCCATCAGAAATGCGTCACTGCTTTCGTACTTGATGTGACATTGGCACCATCGGAAGCAACGATGGTGAACAGACGCAAAGTTCGTCAGGCAGAACGGACGCAACATTGAGGAACGGACGTTCCGTTCGTGGTCTATAAATAGGGGTGCCGAGGCTCACATTTGAGCACACCTTCCATCTCTTCTCTCTCGATTCCTTAGCCTTCTAACTCAGATCTAGGGAATTCTAGGCGTCCCATTGGGAATCCGGAAGTGGCATAGCGATCCAGACGTCGTAGCGGAGCTGTGGCCTAGTTTTGAGGCAATCGACAGCAAATGGCTAACGACGGACGAAGGTATAGCTTTTGCTTCCTAAAAATATTTAGGAGTATGCAATATCCTAGTTAAGGCTTTTAGAGCACTATAATGATATTATTATCATTTGGCAGTGTAGTGCGGATTATAGGCGTGGACCTAGAGCTGATAGCACTTGCCTAGTATTTGAGGTACGAAAGTACTGTTCGAGATATTCTGGCTGAGTATGCATGTATTATGTGACTGCATGATTTATATGCCATGATTTTATGCTGCATACATTTACATCTTGAGCTATCTCTATTGAGATGTCTGTTAGTAGGGTTTACCCTATCCTGTTAGTGGATGGACTTCCACGATTTGGGTCCCGCGTATCCACTGGTATTTCGGTATGTGAGCCACCTCCTGAAGCGACGGCACAGCGTGCTACATACCAGGGCCCGGTCTGTCTTTGTTATCTGATCGTTGACCTCGAGTTTTAGGGAGTTCACTTGCATGCATGTATACTCATACTCTCGTTGTAACGCCCCGTTTTTATCTTAAATGAGTTTATTTGAGTTAATTGGAGATTGCAGAGTTCAAGAGCCGGCTTGATTTTGATCAGGGTCCTTTTTGCAAATTTTGAAAATTTCAGGGACTAAAACGCAATTTTGGAGTTTAATATATTATCTACACTTGAGACTAGTCTTCATTTCTCCTCATCTTCTCCCTTGGGCGTGAACCTCCATTGTAGACGCCACTTTGAGCTTTTGAGCTTTCAGATTTCCTTCCGAGCTCGATCCGGCCGTTGGAAATTAATTCTGAAGGCAGTTTAGCGATCACGGCTGCGAGAGCTTCGTTCTATCGTAAGTTTTTCTACGATCAGATACATTCTAGTTTTTGGATGTTGTTAGAATCGTTCTAGATTTGAGTATGTTGTTCTCGACAGAGTTCTGATCGTTTATTACCTGTTGGTTTTGAAATAGAGCGACGTTCGGATTTGTTATGATTTTTGGAAGCCATTTTCGAAAATCATGGTTTTGAGATTTGTTGGGATTGCCTTGTTGTTGTTGTATTAGCATTGAATTGAGTTGTTATCGGTATTGAACTGCTGTCTGCATTTCCGGTTTGTTCAGTTTATAGCCGTTATGCCGTCGATTTGAGTTTTGGAGATTTGAACCATTTTTGAAGTTGTTGAACTTGGCTTGTAAGTTGATCTTGGTTATTGATCTTGTATTTCATCTGGACAGATTCGTTTGGAGTTTGTCAAGCCAGAGTTAACAGCGTTTTGATCGTCAAGAGTTGGACGAAGATCGGTAAAGAGTTTTACCTTGAGCCTTGTTGTTTAGATTGGTTAGATTTTGATACAATCTTTTGTTGTAGCTTTCCAGAGATTGGAACTACTTGCCTTGAAAGGTAAAAGCAGTCATCGTAGCGGGATATCATACTCGGACTGTTGGTTCTCGAGTTTCCCTTTTTAAATCACATATTGCATCGATACTTGTTCTAGCATGTGGAACTTGTATTTTGTTGATTGATTGAGTTTTGTTATGTGGCTTATGTTTATGTTTCTGTTATGCATTCATCTTGAGCCTACTTTGATTTCAGCGGGCAGAACCGCCCTTTTTGTTTAGACGTTTGGGAACTATGATTGAGTGGCCTAGGTTGTAGTATTTCGCCTAGTGCTAGCATACTCATTATGGTTGCTCAAAGTCTAGAGGAGTGGGATACGTGGCACCACCTCGATTGGGAGAATCGGTGAGTCGTTACGTGATCTCATCCTCGGGATCCCAAAAGCAGAGCAGCACTTTCTTGTTTATCAGAATTGATATCCTGGTTTTAAAGACATGCATATCATTAGCTTCGACTTGAATATGTTGTTTTGATAGCATGTTGTATATTCATTACTTGTTATGTTGTTTTTACTGGGAATGTCATTCTCACCGATTTATCCGGCTGTTGCTTTGTTTTGTATGTATACTTGACAACAGGTGGGGCAGGACCAAGTCAGCGAAGGCCTGGTTAGCAACAAGAGGGAGAGCTAGTAGTGAGACTCGATTTAGAAGTTGTGTCGGCATGTCTACCTAGTTGTATTTGAACATGTTTAGATATCGAACTTCGTTATGTTATTGTATTGTTTATGCGAGCTGTGTTGAAAATTTGTCGTTACAAATCCAATACTTTTGAGCGGTTGTGTAACCCTAGAATTTCATGTATTAGTTGGAGAACTTGTGATTGTAATGCATGATAAAATGTTGTTGGTTTTGGACTCAAGTTCTAGCATGATTTCTGCTGTTTTGATCTGTTTCTGTCACCGCTCGATCCGCAAGATCTTGCGGATCGAGCGAGGGCAAGCTGTGCAGTCCTCTATTTCAAATTTTTGTGGCTCGCTCGATCTGCAAGATCTTGCGGATCGAGCGAGGGCTGGGTTTTTCGGGCAGTAGCTTTGGCAAAAGTTGCTCGCTCGATCCGCAAGATCATGCGGATCGAGCGAGGCACTATTTTAAAAAAAAAAAATATTTCTTTTAATTGCTTTAACCTTTGGTTATTGTTTGTCTTAGTGTTGTTTAATCCCAAGATTCGATGTTTAGAATCGAGGTCTCACATTAAGTGGTATCAAAGCATTAAGATTCTTGGTTGAACTAGAATGAGCGGGGTAGATCGAGTTTGCGTGTATTGGCTCCTCGCATGTGTTTGAATTATTTTAACTGTGTACTTAATTCCATGCGAGCATGCTTTATTATTGAGAATTATTGAATTACATGGTTATGTGATTTAATTTATAAAGCATGATCTACTTGAGATATAACTGTTTCTGTTATCGACTGGTATCTGGTATTCCAAGCGGTTGTAAGGGCACTGACAGTAGCAATTGAGATATCTTGTGTCCTAACCTTTGATTATCAGATGGGTCCTCGTCGAGTGATAAACAGAAACACACCGCCAGTTATCCCTGCAACTGAGCAAGCTAGCACTGAAGTGATCAGTTGGATGCTTCAGCAACGCCTATGGAAACCTTGCTGAAGAGGTTTCAATCGTTCAATCCGCAGTTGTTGATGGGTTCAGAAAATTCAGTTGACTGTGAGAGTTGGTTGGATGATATGGATCAGTTGTTTGATTCCATTGACTACACCGATGACCGCCGAATCAGGTTAGTAATTCATTAGCTACGTGGTGGTGCTAAGAGCTGGTGGATCATGGCAAAGAAAGTATTTGAGAGTAGAGGTACGGAAGTTACTTGGACTCTTTTTAAATCTGAGTTTTATAAGCGGTTTTTTCCTATCTCATATCGCAAAGACAAGGGAGCAGAGTTTGCCAACCTGAGGCAAGGGAATCTGAACATTGAAGAGTACGTGGCTAAGTTTGATAGTCTATTGCGTTTTGCACCGCTAATTGCCGGAGATGAAGAAGGTAAGGCAAATCAGTTCATCAATGGTTTGAACCCCGACATCTTCACGTTGGTTAACACCAACAGGCCTAACAAATTTGCGGATGCCATGAATCACGCAAAGGGAGCAGAAGCAGGCTTGTGGAGGCAAAGAGGTAATCAGGTGGCACCTCTGCAGCAGAGGCAGTATCAGAACCAATCGTCTCAGTATCAGAATCAACCATCTCAGCATCATTACCAGCAGCAGAGGTATGAAGGTGGTAGCAGTGGGGGAAACAGAAAGGATCAGTACAAGGCAAGAGGTAAACAGTTCAAAAGGCAGGGGAACAGTTCGTCTAGTTCCAGTGGTTCCTGATAGTTTGGTTCAGGACAGAGCTCTGGATCATCATCCTTGTACTGTAGCAAGTGTGGAGGAAGACACTCACCGGATCAGTGTGTGGGAGTCTTTGGCAATTGTAACACCTGTCAGCAACCGGGACACTTCTCTAAAGTTTGCCCACAACGTAACAGAGATAGAGCTCAGAGTGGGAGTTCGTCTAGACCTGCAGCTCAGCCTGAGAGGCAGTCTTCTGCAGTTCACTATTTCCAACCTCAGCAGCAGCAGAACAGACAGGGAGGTAGTACCAGTGCAAATCAACCTCCGAGACAGCAAGCACGAGTCTTTGCTCTGACAAAGGATCAGGCTCAAGCAGCACCTGACGATGTTATAGCAGGTAACTGTTCGATTTTAGATTATTTTGCTCATGTCTTGATAGATACAGGTGCTTCCCATTCCTTTATCTCTGAGAAATTTGTGTTATTGCATGCTTTGCCTACTGAGTTGTTGCCTACAGTAGTAGCTGTACTTCATCTTTGGGTGGAGGAATTGTTTCTGTCCGATTAGTCAGGAACTGTGAACTGTGTTTTGAAGGAAATTTGTTAGAATTTGACTATATTGTACTTGGACTGTCAGATTTTGATTGTATTGTCGGTATAGATGCTTTAACCAAGTACAGGGCAACAGTCGATTGTTTTCTGAAAGTTGTCAGGTTCAGACCTAAAATGGCAGACGAGTGGAAATTATTTGGTAAGGGTTCTCGGCCTAGAATTCCTTTGATTTCAGTGTTATCTATGACTCGTTTGCTACAGAGAGGTGCAGAAGGATTTTTGGTTTATGCGGTTGATGTACTGAAATCTAGCCCAGCTTTGGTAGACTTACCGGTGGTTAGAGAATTTGCTGATGTGTTTCCGGAAGATGTTCCAGGTTTGCCACCTCTTCGAGAGATCGAATTCAGTATTGACTTAGTGCCAGGTACTCAACCTATTTCAAAAGCTCCTTATCGTATGACACTTGTGGAATTGAGAGAGTTGAAGGAGCAGCTTGAGGATTTGATTGCCAAGGGATACATCAGACCTAGTGTATCGCCTTGGGGGTGCTCCTGTTCTATTTGTGCGGAAGAAGGATGGTTCGATGCGGCTCTGTATCGATTACCGCCAATTGAATCAGGCTACAGTTAAGAACATGTATCCTTTACCCCGAATAGATGACCTTTTTGTTCAACTACAGGGTTCTTCTGTCTACTCTAAGATTGATCTGAGGTCAGGTTATCACCAGTTGAGAGTGCGAGAGGAAGACGTTCCTAAGACCGCATTCAGGATGAGGTATGGTCATTTTGAGTTTATAGTCATGCCGTTCGGTTTGACTAACGCTCCAGTGGTTTTTATGGGTTTGATGAACCGTATCTTTCAGCGTTATTTAGATGAGTTCGTCATTATCTTTATCGATGATATTCTTATCTACTCGAAGAACCGTACTGACCATGCAGAGCACTTGAGGACCGTATTGCAGATTTTGCGAGTTGAGCAGTTGTTTGCCAAGCTGTCTAAGTATGAATTCTGGTTTGATCGAGTTGTCTTTCTCGGTCACATTATTTTTGAAGATGGGATTTATGTCGATCCCAGCAAGATTGAAGCGGTTATGAATTGGCCTAGACCTACTTCAGTGCCGGAGATCCGAATTTTCATGGGTTTAGCTGGTTATTACCGTCGTTTCATCGAGGCTTTCTCGTCTATTGCCAAGCCTATTACCCAGCTGACTCAAAAGAATGCGCCTTTTGTCTGGACTGCAGATTGTGAGGCTAGCTTTGTTGATCTGAAGAGGAGACTGACCAGTGCTCCGAGTCTTTCTATTCCAAAGGGTACTGGAGGTTTCACAGTCTATTGTGATGACCGAGGCTTGGGTTGTGTTCTTATGAAGCATAAGCATGTGATAGCGTATGCATCGAGGCAGCTGAAACCGCACGAGACTCGTTATCCGGTTCATGATCTTGAACTAGCTGCGATCGTCTTTGCTCTGAAGATCTGGCGTCACTATCTTTATGGTGAGTCTTTCGAGATCTTTTCTGACCATAAGAGCCTTAAGTACTTGTTTTCACAGGCAGAGCTGAATATGAGGCAGAGAAGATGGTTAGATCTGTTGAAGGATTTTGACTGTGAAATCAAGTATTATCCGGGAAAGTCAAATGCAGTTGCAGATGCTTTGAGCCGAAAGCTATGTTCTTTATCTCTTTCTACTATTGGTGTTTCTTAGTTGATCGATGATTGTTGCTCTTCTGGTTTAGAGTTTGAAACAGATAGGGAGACTATTAGAGTGTTTGCTATTCAAGCCGAGCCGGAGTTGTTTGTTGCAATCAGAGAAGCACAGAAGTCTGAGCCGAGCATTCAGGTTTCAGTAGAGAAAGTCAGATCGGGACATCAGTCTGAATTCCAGGTTAGAGATGATGTTTTGTTGGTGAATAACCATATTGTTGTGCCTGATATTCCGGAATTGAGACAGCGTATTCTCCGAGAGGCTCATTGTAGTCGGTTCAGCGTTCATCCTGGAGGTCGTAAGATGTACAACGATCTGAAGATTCAGTTTTGGTGGAAGAGAATGAAGAGCGACGTAGCGAGGTTTGTATCTCGGTGTTTGAATTGTCAGCAGGTAAAAGCAGAGCGGAAGTGACCCGGAGGTCTGTTGCACAGTCTATCTGTTCCTGAATGGAAATGGGATCACATTTCCATGGATTTCGTCACGAAGCTACCACGATCCATTCGAGGATGCGATGCTATTTGGGTAGTGATCGAACGATTGACGAATTCTGCTTGTTTTATTCCGTACAGGATGACGTATCGTCATGATCAGATGGCTGAGTTGTATGTTAGCAATGTTGTGAGATTGCATGGTGTGCCGAAGTCGATCGTTTCAGACAGAGATCCTAGATTCACTTCGCACTTCTAGCATAGTCTTCAGGAGGCACTTGGTACTCGATTGCATCTGAGTATAGCTTATCATCCTCAGACGGATGGACAGTCAGAGCGGACTATCCAGACGTTAGAGGATATGCTGCGAGCGGTAGTGCTAGACTTTGGCACTAGTTGGCAGGATTCTTTGCCTCTTGTCGAGTTTTCTTACAACAACAGCTTCAAAGCGAGTATTGGTATGACGCCTTTTGAGGCATTGTATGGTAAGAAATGCCGATCTCCGTTGTTTTAGGATGACTTGTCCGAGTCACCAGATTTGGGACCGGATATGCTTAGAGATATGGCAGAGCAGGTTAAGATCATTCAGACCAGAATGAAGTCATCTCAAGATAGACAGGCGAAGTATGCAAACGTCAGACATAGACCTCTAAGTTTCGAGCAGGGAGACCGTGTATTCCTTAAGATTTCTCCTTTCAGAGGCACTGTCAGATTCGGAAAGAGAGGGAAGTTATCTCCGAGATTCATCGGGCCGTACAAGATCCTCGAGAAGATAGGTGATCTTGCCTACAGACTTGCACTTTCTCCGTCTTTATCTGGTATTCACGACGTTTTTCACGTCTCTATGCTGCGAAAGTATCATCCAGATCCTTCTCATATCCTTCAGCCTGATGAAGCCGAGTTAGACGAGACTCTGAGCTACTTTGAGAGACCGATTAAGATCCTTGATCGAAAAGAGAAACAGCTCAGAACCAAGTTGATCCCATTGGTGAAAGTGCAGTGGAGCCGTCACAGAGTTGAGGAAGCGACTTGGGAGACAGAGTCTGACATGAGACAGCATTTTCCAGAGTTATTCAGATGATGTGAGTTCTTCTTACTGTCTTTAGTTCTTTATTCTATCTTATGAGTTGTGGTTTTTGTTGATTTCGAGGACGAAATCTCTTCTTAGTGGGGGAGAATTGTAACGCCCCGTTTTTATCTTAAATGAGTTTATTTGAGTTAATCGGAGATTGCAGAGTTCAAGAGCCGGCTTGATTTTGATCAGGGTCCTTTTTGCAAATTTTGGAAATTTCAGGGACTAAAACGCAATTTTGGAGTTTAATATATTATCTACACTTGAGACTAGTCTTCATTTCTCCTCATCTTCTCCCTTGGGCGTGAACCTCCATTGTAGACGCCACTTTGAGCTTTTGAGCTTTCAGATTTCCTTCCGAGCTCGATCCGGCCGTTGAAAATTAATTCTGAAGGCAGTTTAGCGATCACGACTGCGAGAGCTTCGTTCTATCGTAAGTTTTTCTACGATCAGATACATTATAGTTTTTGGATGTTGTTAGAATTGTTCTAGATTCGAGTATGTTGTTCTCGACAGAGTTCTGATCGTTTATTACCTGTCGGTTTTGAAATAGAGCGACGTTCGGATTTGTTATGATTTTTGGAAGCCATTTTCGAAAATCATGGTTTTGAGATTTTTTGGGATTGCCTTGTTGTTGTTGTATTAGCATTGAATTGAGTTTTTATCGGTATTGAACTGCTGTCTGCATTTCCGGTTTGTTCAGTTTATAGCCGTTATGCCGTCGGTTTGAGTTTTGGAGATTTGAACCGTTTTTGAAGTTGTTGAACTTGGCTTGTAAGTTGATCTTGGTTATTGATCTTGTATTTCATCTGGACAGATTCGTTTGGAGTTTGTCAAGCCAAAGTTAACAGCGTTTTGATCGTCAAGAGTTGGACGAAGATCGGTAAAGAGTTTTACCTTGAGCCTTGTTGTTGTTTAGATTGGTTAGACTTTGATACAATCTTTTGTTGTAGCTTTCCAAAGATTGGAACTACTTGCCTTGAAATGTAAAAGCAGTCATCGTAGCGGGATATCATACTCGGACTGTTGGTTCTTGAGTTTCCCTTTTTAAATCACATATTGCATCGATACTTGTTCTAGCATGTGGAACTTGTATTTTGTTGATTGATTGAGTTTTGTTATGTGGCTTATGTTTATGTTTCTGTTATGCATTCATCTTGAGCCTACTTTGATTTCAGCGGGCAGAACCGCCCTTTTTGTTTAGACGTTTGGGAACTATGATTGAGTGGCCTAGGTTGTAGTATTTCGCCTAGTGCTAGCATACTCATTATGGTTGCTCAAAGTCTAGAGGAGTGGGATACGTGGCACCACTTCGATTGGAAGAGTCGGTGAGTCATTACGTGATCTCATCCTCGGGATCCCAAAAGCAGAGCAGCACTCCCTTGTTTATCAGAATTGATATCCTGGTTTTAAAGACATGCATATCATTAGCTTCGACTTGAATATGTTGTTTTAATAGCATGTTGTATATTCATTACTTGTTATGTTGTTTTTACTGGGAATGTCATTCTCATCGGTTTATCCGACTGTTGCTTTGTTTTGTATGTGTACTTGGCAACAGGTGGGGCAGGAACAAGTCAGCGAAGGCCTGGTTAGCAACAAGAGGGAGAGCTAGTAGTGAGACTCGGTTTAGAAGTCGTGTCGGCATGTCTACCTAGTTGTATTTGAACATGTTTAGATATCGAACTTCGTTATGTTATTGTATTGTTTATGCGAGCTGTGTTGAAAGTTTGTCATTACAAATCCAATACTTTTGAGCGGTTGTGTAACCCTAGAATTTCATGTATTAGTTGGAGAACTTGTGATTGTAATGCATGATAAAATGTTGTTGGTTTTGGACTCAAGTTCTAGCATGATTTCTGCTGTTTTGCTCTGTTTCTGTCACCGCTCGATCCGCAAGATCTTGCGGATCAAGCGAGGGCAAGCTGTGCAGACCTCTGTTTCAAATTTTTGTGGCTCGCTCGATCTGCAAGATCTTGCGGATCGAGCGAGGGCTGGGTTTTCCGGGCAGTAGCTTTGGCAAAAGTTTCTCGCTCGATCCGCAAGATCATGCGGATCGAGCGAGGCACTATTTTCAAAAAAAAAAAAAAAAAAATTTCTTTTAATTGCTTTAACCTTTGGTTATTGTTTGTCTTAGTGTTGTTTAATCCCAAGATTAGATGTTTAGAATCGAGGTCTCACACTCGTGCTGAGCGTTTTATGCTCACGTCTCGTACTCTGTGTTTCTGGATACCCTATTCCTTGGGGCAGGTTTGCGAGTGGACGAGGTGGGTGGATCCAAGAGGGGCTAGGCAGTAGTCAGCCAGCTGGAGCTTCGTCTAGTTTTGTTATACCGTTGTTATTGGGTTGATTCAGCTTTCGATTTGGTTGTATAAACTATTCGGATATTTACAGATTCATTTCCTTGGGATTGTATAATGTTTTTGGTTTCCGCAGTTTAATTCTGATTTCTGTTTAATTAAGTTAATTGCATGCCTAAGTTCTGCTTAGTAGGTGATCCAGGTAAGGGTCACTACATTTATGGTATCAGAGCATGCATAGTATTCTTGAGAATTTAGATTCTGCATAAGATAACCGTGAGGTACTTTTGTAGATGGCGAACTACGATGATCAGAGTAGCTATGGTAGTGGAGGTGGACGCTGGGGAGACGATGACCGTGAGCGTCGTCGGGAGCGTCATCATCGTCGATGTGATGAGGATTGTTTTAGTGTGCGCCGCTTCCTGCAGATGGGTCCTAAGCCCTTGGTTGGAGGCGAGTCTCCAGAGGATGCGGAAAACTGGTTAGACAGCATGGAGACGACTTTCTAGACTTTCCACTGCACTGAGGAGCAGAAGATGGAGACACTGGGTTACCTTCTGGATGGGCGAGCACGTAGGTGGTGGAGGTTTACTTCTGCACCCTTTGTTGCGGCGAGAGGAGTGGCCACCTGGGCCGAGTTTCGCACAGCTTTTCAGAAGCTGTATTTTCCTCCTGCACTCCGATAGTCGAAGGCGGGAGAGCTACTGAGTCTGCGACAGGGAGCCATGTGTATTGATGAGTATCAGCAGAAGTTTTTTGATATGTTGTCTTATTGCCCTGAGATTGCCGACAGCTCTGAGATGAAGTATAATGTGTTCCTCAAGGCCTTAACCCTAAGAGTCATGACAGTGTGGCGGTTGGTGATGACATGACCTATGAGGGTTTGGTGAGCCATTGTCACCAGGAAAAGGATAGCATTCGGCAGAAAAGGTCTTTCTCTCAGTCTACGCCTGCGAGTGTTGGAGAATGCGGCGATCAGATCAATCAGAATGGATACCCGGTGCAGCGGAACCTTACGATTAAATTGTGTGTGTAAAAATTAAATAACAATTATAAATTTTTACCTTCAATCTCGAATCGAGATTTTGGACACCAACAGATTGCTCTGCTCTTGTTGTATACCCCTGGAACTGATGGACGAACTGTTCTTCAATCAGGTCCACGAACGGATATTTAATCCCTCTGATAGATTGCACTAGAAAATCTATCAGAAGTTTCTACGAAGATATTAACGAATTTGATCCGTTAAACCAGACTGTAATTCAAAATTCACAGACTGAATTTTACCGAGCAGAGGGAAAAAGGGGGCGGCCACTTCAGAGGAAAAATACTAGGGTTTTTCGAAAATTTTGTGACCTGTTGTGTCTAATTTCTGTACTGCAATAACTTATTTATAATGTAGGCCGCTAACAGCTTAGGGCCCATTAGTCATAAGTTCAAGCCCGACAAGCAAAGCCCGCATGTTCAGAAATTAATATAAAATTCATCATGACTCCGATTGATAAACCGATTTCACCAATGTGTACAGAAACCATTTATGCACCTTTTAAAGTCAAGATAAATTTTTCTGAATCCGAATTCAGTGATTTCCAAAAATGCCCATCCCTATGTCATTTTAGGAAATCTTACTCCTCTACTCATAATTAAGAAGTCCAACTTCTTTGTTCATTAAATTTAACTCTTTAAATTTAACTATCTCAACGGGGATTAAAAATCCATTACTCTGTGTGACCCTCAATGGTTCAGGGATACAGCTAGCCGTGGGCTCACAACTCCTTGTGACTCGGAACAACAATTTCCGACTTGCCCATCTAATCATGGTAAGAGCGTCTAGCAACATCGCCCCATGATTCCCTAGGTATCACTGATAGTGCCTACAAGAACCAATAGATTTTGGTTAGCGTACAGTACGGTCCCTTCATCCATATATCCCGATCGAATCAACAACCATTGGTATATCGAGAGTCGTTCGAGATTCGATAACTATGCAATACATCTTGAAGATCAAATAGTGACATCGCATGTGCTACTAAGAAACCATTTCTTAAATCACATCATGTACTCTGGCCAGAGATTCGTCACACTAATATCTCCTCAGATCGCATAGGATATCCACACTCGCAAGTATGTGGTGAATCCTTGACAACAAAGCATCGACTCCTATATGTGTTGTAACTGTACCAATCCCGACACCTGATGAACCCAATAGAGTCGGTAAACGAGTCAAAGCACAGTACTAGCATATAGAGTCTCAATGATGTTTAAGTAGTAAGGACTAATGGTGTACAACCAAAACCGCGGACTTTATCCACTCGATAAGTGATAACCACTTGGAAAGTCCGAATAGGGTAGTTCGATCATTCATCGTATGAATATCCATTTGCATGCTTCGAACATCTCTATGTTCCTTACCAATGAAACGTGGTACTCTGCATCGCAAATGCTAGTCTCAAACTCGAGCGATCCTTATCCTTATTATCGGACGGCTCAATCGACTAGGAACAGTTTAGAATATACAGTGACTATAAAATGTGTTTCATGATAGACATCCCCATGTTCTACCACATCTTACATACACTATAGTATATTCAAGGTCTTTATCAAAATAACAATAGTATATCACAATATAACAATATGAAGAGAGATAAAGTCATTGCCATTAATAAAAGTGTAAATTATATTAAACAAAAGATTGTTTATACAAAGAGTCATCAAAGCCCTTAGCCACAAGTTGGCTCACCGGGCACCCACTCTTTCAATCTCCCACTTGCCCTAAAGCCAACTAGTCATACTACGTAGACCCATTGCTTCGCGATGTTTGTCAAATAATGGTCCTGGCAAGGGCTTAGTAAGTGGATCAGCGATATTGTCTGCAGAGGCCACTCTTTCGACAGTGATGTCTCCTCTTTCCACAATCTCCCGGATGATGTGGTATTTCCTCAGTACGTGTTTGGATCTTTGATGAGATCTTGGTTCCTTTGCCTGAGCAACGACACCCGTGTTGTCACAGTACACCGGGACTGGACCAACAACTTCAGGAATGATGCCCAACTCTTGGACGAAATTCCTCATCCAAACGGCCTCTTTAGCAGCAGCTGATGCTGCAATATATTCTGCCTCAGTGGTGGAATCCGCTGTGGTATCCTGCTTGGAACTCTTTCAAGAGACAGCACCGCCATTGAGCATGAACACAAATCCAGAGGTTGACTTCGAGTCATCCACGTCACTTTGGAAGCTAGAGTCGGTATAGCCTTCCAATTTTAGTTCTCTTCCTCCATATACCATGAACATATTCTTAGTTCTTCGTAAGTACTTAAGAATGTCCTTCATGGCTTTCCAATGCATTTGACCGGGATTAGCTTGATATCTGCTCGTGACACTCAGAGCAAATGCTACATCCGGTCTGGTAGATATCATCCCATACATGATACTACCTATGGCTGATGCATATGGTACATGTGTCATTTTCTCTATCTTTTCATCCGTCTTGGGACACATAGACTTGGATAGAGAAACTCCATGACACATGGATAGATGTCCTCTCTTGGACCCATCCATTGAAAACCGTTTCAATATGGTGTCGATGTAGGTTGATTGAGTGAGTCCTATCATTCTCTTAGATCTATCTCTATAGATCTGTATCCCTAGAATATAGGATACCTCACCCAAATCCTTCATCGAAAATCTACCTGATAACCATATCTTTGTTGACTGCAACATCCCTACGTCATTCCCAATGAGTAGGATGTCATCAACATAAAGTACTAAGAATGTCACAGCATCCTTAACTACTTTCTTGTACACGCATGGTTCCTCCGGGTTCTTGATGAAACCAAAATCCTTTATTGTTTCATCAAATTTCTGGTTCCAACTTCTTGATGCTTGTTTTAGACCATAAATTGATCTCTGAAGCTTGCATACCTTATGCTCGCTTCCCATGGATGTGAACCCCTCAGGCTGCTTCATATAGATTTCTTCCTTAATGTCTCCATTAAGAAAAACATTCTTCATATCCATTTGCCATATCTCATAGTCATACCAAGAAGCTATGGCAATAAGGATTCTTATGGACTTGAACATTGCAACTGGTGAAAAGGTTTCATCATAGTCAACTCCTTGTCTTTGAGTATAACCTTTCGCCACCAATCGCGCCTTGTAGGTCAATACCTTACCATCAGGCCCAAGCTTTCTCTTGTAGATCCATTTACACGCTATTGGAACAATTCCATCGGGAGGATCTACTAAAGACCAAACTTGGTTTGTATGCATCGAATCTATTTCCGACTGCATAGCTTCAAGCAATAAATTTGAATCCGCATCAGAAATTGCTTCCTTGAAGTTTCTTGGATCACATCCAACATTGGGTTCATCTTGATCCCCTTCAAGAAGAAGACCATATCGAATAGGAGGTCTAGAAGTCCTCTCGGATCTTCTAGGTACCGGCGTGTCTATCAATGGTTCCTGAGGTGTAGGATCGTTATTTTGTATTTCGGGTTCTTCTCGAATTTCTTTGAGTTCCATCATCTCGCCTTTCTTATCCAATAAGAACTCCTTTTCCAAGAAGGTGACATTCCTTGAAACAAACACCTTTGTTTCAGCAGGATAATAGAAATAATATCCGATTGAATTCTTCAGATACCCTACAAAATAACATAAGGTGGATCGACTATCCAACTTATCTCCCACTGTCCGCTTCACGTAAGCAGGACATCCCCAAATCCTCAAGTACGAATACTTAGGAGCTTTGCCATTCCATAACTCGTATGGTGTTTTGTCCACTGCTTTAGTGTGGACGTTGTTCAACAACAATACCGCCATTTCAAGCGCATAGCCCCAAAACGAAGGTGGAAGCTCAGTGAAGCTCATCATGGATCGAACCATGTCCAACAAAGTTTGATTACGATGCTCCGATACACCATTCAGCTGTGGTGTCATAGGAGGAGTCCACTGAGAGAGAATCCCATTCTCTTTCAGATAGTCCAAAAACTCGGTACTTAAGTATTCTCCACCTCGATCCGATCGAAGTGCTTTAATACTTTTACCTAGCTTGTTTTCTACTTCAGCCTTGAATTCTTTGAACTTTTCAAATGCTTCAGACTTATATTTCATTAAATATAAATACCCATACCTAGAATAATCATCAGTAAAGGTAATGAAGTAGGTGTGGCCATATTGAGTACCAACTCTAAATGGACCACAAACATCTGTATGGATCAAATCCAACAGATTTTGACTACGCTCAGGTTTCCCCTTAAAAGGAGATTTAGTCATTTTTCCTTTCAGGCAGGATTCACAAGTAGGTAGAGAGTTAATATCAGACATATCAAACATGCCCTCTCCCACTAGCTTGTTCATCCTCCTTGAGGAAATATGACCTAGCCTAGCATGCCAAAGGTTTGCCGGGTTTTGGCTATCGATTTTCCTTTTGTTTGTTGTTGCCGGTTTATCAACATAATTTATTGGAACGTCTTTTAGTTTTAAGTTATATAGATCATTTTCAAGTTGTCCATTTCCAATCAAACATTCATTCTTGTAAATATTGCAAATCCCATTCACAAAATTACAAGAATAACCATCTCTATCAAGCATAGAAACAGAAATAATATTTTTAATCAAATCCGGAAAAAATAAAACATCTCTCAAAAGTAACTTAAAACCGTTATGCAAAATTAAATAAATATCTCCCACAGCTTTAGCTTCAACTCTGGAACCATTTCCGAGCCTCAGCTGGGTCTCACCCATTCTAAGCCTGCGACTTCTTGTCATCACCTGCAAATCATTGCAAATGTGAGATCCACATCCGGTATCCAATACCCAAGAAGTAGTATTAAGTGAAACATTTATTTCAATATAGAACATACCCTTTGCAGTTCGCAACTGCTCTAGATATTCCTTGCAGTTACGCTTCCAATGACCGGGCTTCTTGCAGTAATGGCAAACATCCTTGGATTTTTCCATGTTTGAAGCCTTTGTCTTGTACTTCTTCTCGGGTTCGATTTTCTTGGGTGGGGCAGAACGTTTCTTACCCTTTGTACTTGGTCCCTTCTTAGCAGAAGAAGAGGAGCCCACCAAGAAAGCCGGTTTATCCTTCTTTAATGTGGATTCATATGTCACAAGCATATTGACCATCTCTTCAAGGGAGGCCTCTATCTTGTTCATATTGAAATTCACCACAAATCCGTCAAACGAAGAAGGAAGAGATAGAAGTAGTAAGTCCACGTTGAGTTCATGCTCCAACACCAAATCAAGGGTTACCAACTTCTATATGAGCCAAATCACTCGTACCCCATGATCACGGACCGAAGTCCCTTCACGCATGCGACACGTCATTAGCTCCTTTACAGTAGCGAACCTTTGAGCCCTCGATTGAGCCCCAAAAAGTTTCTTGAGTTGTACGTGAATGTCAGCAGCATTCACGGTGTCCTCAAATCTCCTCTGGAGTTCATCAGACATCGAGGCTTGCATATAGCATTTGGCCTTGATATCATGGTCCCACCATGTATCAATTTTGGCTAACTCTTCCGGACTTATGTCAGCTGGTGCTTCCTTCGGAGGAGATTTTTCTAACACGTAGAGCATCTTCTCCGAAGTCAAGACAATCTTCAACTTACGGAACCATTCCGTATAGTTTGCGCCAGTCAATTTATTTTGTTCGAGGATCGAAAAAAGTTGATTACGCGAATTCATCTTTATGAAATACTGAAAAGAAACAGACAAATATCAGTGATTGTTTAAGTAATTTACTAAGACATAAAATAGGCGAAATTTATTTTATGAATCTCACTCCCACTATTTTAACGATTTCACTACCCTCTGGTGAAAACGGGAATCTGTTTTCCTTAGTGAGAACATGGAGTCCAATTGACAAACTATGGTCCCGAATAATATCAGCCAACCATAATTTTCAAATGATAGAGCCCAATTGCTTCCAAAGCAACCTCCACGTTTTTACCTCATGTCCAATAAGGGCCCAATAATATGACGCCGTTTATTGTGACATGTCAAGATGACCCATCAATATTAAGTTGTGATAGACGGTCGCCATGTGGATCCCCCAATAATATGAGCCGATCCCATGGGAGTTCCACCCAACTTACAACATGTGTCGATCCAATGTACAGCTTTCCGACGAACGGGCCCCCCCAATAATATGAGCCGGACCGTATCCGCGGGTAGCATCTCATACATTGATCGTTGATGGAAGGTAGGAACATTTAAACAAATTTAAATTTCCTTTATTTATCTTGATATCAATTTTAAATCATATTTAAAATGAGGGATTTTAATTTAAAAATTTGTCTCATCATTTTTAAAATTTTGTATGTTTGCCGGATTCACACAATTTTGTCTAAAACATGCATACAACAATAATATCACATATTATATAGGATGATCGATTCCATTTCTAATCGACCCGTGGTTGCCAATCACGAGTCTTAGTCCAATCCTAGGTAATATGCAGTATGCAATGCAATCCTATTACATTGTGCTTCCAATTTACATTTCTTCTGTCTTTATTGTCTGCTGGGCCCACCTCCATCTTCAAATCTTATCTCCCACTAAATCTAATGTATTTACAATAAATAACAATGACAAGTAGGGATACATTTTTAAGGGGTGGGAACGGGCCATAAACCAAACCCACTTTTATTACATATGACAATTCATATTGGGCCATAAACCAGGCCCATTAATAAATCCAACAACAATAAAAACAAATGTAAATTCCTAACATACACCTACAAAATTGGTCATGGCAATCGATCATCCTTATCCAATAACATTTAATTCAAAATTAATTTATTGGATAACATGCAATGGAAATTCAAATTTAAAAGGATAAAATCATATTTCATATATAAAATCTTATTTTACATACAAAATCATATTTTATCTTTTTATCAAATAAAATCATATTTTATCTATAAAATCTAATTTTATACATAAAATCATATTTTACTCAATATATCCATAAGATCATATCTTATCATCAATTGTACCAAAAATAATTAATTTCAAAATTCAATTTAACGGATAAAATATTTAAATTTTCCAAAAATTCAAATTTATTCAAAAATCAATTTTAAAATTTTCGGACTCGAACAATTCGATCCGACGCCTCGTGGACCAATCAAAAACAATTTTCGATCGGATCAAAAATAGAATTTTAACATATTAAAATAAAATTAACACATTCCCGGGCTGCCCGCGCCCCAAAGGGCTCGGGCTGGGCAGCCCGGCTGCCCCTAGGGCAGCGAAGATCGCTGCCCCCCCCGGGCAGCGATCCAATCGCTGCCCGGGTTTTGCCCGAAAAAAAAAAATTTTTAATTTTAAAATATTTATTTTGTTTCAAAAACCGAGGATTAAAATTTTTTTGTACAATCGATTAATTTAATCGCTTGATCTGAGCAACCTGGCTCTGATACCACTGTTGGAGAACGCGGCGATCAGATCAATCAGAATTGATACCCGGTGCAGCGGAAGTTTAAAAATTTTATATGGAACGATTCCATAATGGGTATCAAAACCTTACGATTAAATTGTGTGTGTAAAAATTAAATAACAATTATAAATTTTTACCTTCAATCTCGAATCGAGATTTTGGACACCAACAGATTGCTCTGCTCTTGTTGTATATCCCTGGAACTGATGGACGAACTTTTCTTCAATCAGGTCCACGAACGGATATTTAATCCCTCTGATAGATTGCACTAGAAAATCTATCAGAAGTTTCTACGAAGAGATTAACGAATTTGATCCGTTAAACCAGACTGTAATTCAAAATTTACAGACTGGATTTTACCGAGCAGAGGGGAAAAGGGGGCGGCCACTTCAGAGGAAAAATACTAGGGTTTTTCGAAAATTTTGTGACCTGTTGTGTCTAATTTCTGTACTGCAATAACTTATTTATAATGTAGGCCGCTAACAGCTTAGGGCCCATTAGTCATAAGTTCAAGCCCGACAAGCAAAGCCCGCATGTTCAGAAATTAATATAAAATTCATCATGACTCCGATTGATAAACCGATTTCACCAATGTGTACAAAAACCATTTCTGCACCTTTTAAAGTGAAGATAAATTTTTCTGAATCCGAATTCAGTGATTTCCAAAAATGCCCATCCCTATGTCATTTTAGGAAATCTTACTCCTCTACTCATAATTAAGAAGTCCAACTTCTTTGTTCATTAAATTTAACTCTTTAAATTTAACTATCTCAACGGGGATTAAAAATCCATTACTCTGTGTGACCCTCAATGGTTCAGGGATACAGCTAGCCGTGGGCTCACAACTCCTTGTGACTCGGAACAACAATTTCCGACTTGCCCATCGAATCATGGTAAGAGCGTCTAGCAACATCGCCCCATGATTCCCTAGGTATCACTGATAGTGCCTACAAGAACCAATAGATTTTGGTTAGCGTACAGTACGGTCCCTTCATCCATATATCCCGATCGAATCAACAACCATTGGTATATCGAGAGTCGTTCGAGATTCGATAACTATGCAATACATCTTGAAGATCAAATAGTGACATCGCATGTGCTACTAAAAAACCATTTCTTAAATCACATCATGTACTCTGGCCAGAGATTCGTCACACTAATATCTCCTCAGATCGCATAGGATATCCATACTCGCAAGTATGTGGTGAATCCTTGACAACAAAGCATCGACTCCTATATGTGTTGTAACTGTACCCAATCCCGACACCTGATGACCCCAATAGAGTCGGTAAACGAGTCAAAGCACAGTACTAGCATATAGAGTCTCAATGATGTTTCAAATAGTAAGGACTAATGGTGTACAACCAAAACCGCGGACTTTATCCACTCATAAGTGATAACCACTTGGAAAGTCCGAATAGGGTAGTTCGATCATTCATCGTATGAATATCCATTTGCATGCTTCGAACATCTCTATGTTCCTTACCAATGAAACGTGGTACTCTGCATCGCAAATGCTAGTCTCAAACTCGAGCGATCCTTATCCTTATTATCGGACGGCTCAATCGACTAGGAACAGTTTAGAATATACAGTGACTATAAAATGTGTTTCATGATAGACATCCCCATGTTCTACCACATCTTACATACACTATAGTATATTCAAGGTCTTTATCAAAACAACAATAGTATATCACAATATAACAATATGAAGAGAGATAAAGTCATTGCCATTAATAAAAGTGTAAATTATATTAAACAAAAGATTGTTTATACAAAGAGTCATCAAAGCCCTTAGCCACAAGTTGGCTCACCGGGCACCCACTCTTTCAGCGAGTTCTTTAGGTCCCCATGCTCAGACTTTCAAGAAGTCCGAATCTACTTATTCTTCCTCTGGTTCTGCTGGTGTTGTCCGTTTTGGGAAGAAGGACAAGTGTGATCATTGTGAGAAGAACCATCCGACCGACCGATGCCGCAAAGCTTTTGGAACTTGTTTTCGATGTGGAGAGGTTGGTCATCTCCGGAGGGATTGTCCACAGTCTGGGGGAGGCAGTTCTGGTTCAGGGTCTGGTTCTCAGGCTACCGTTCAGCAGAGGACGCAGGGACAACCTGCTGGGAGTTCTCATTTGAGACCGCGGGCTTCTGGCCAGGTGTTCACCTTGAGGCATGATCAGGCTGTGGAGGAGAATGAGAAGGTCATCGCAGGTACATTTCTACTTTATGGTATACCTGCTATCATACTTATTGACACTGGTGCATCTCATTCCTTCATTTCTGCGCGTTTTGTTAAGAGGCATAAGTTACCATGCATTGCACTAGATGTAGTAGTTTCTGTTTCTACTCAGACGGGTCAATCTGCTTTGGCTAAGCGTCTAGTGATGGGTTGCCCTTTAGAGTTCAAAGGGAATATTCTGTTAGCAAATCTCATGGTTCTTGCAATGGATGACTTCGATTGTATTCTGGGGATAGACATGCTGACTACTTATCGAGCTTCAGTGGACTGCTATCAGAGATTAGTACGTTTTCATCCGGATGGGAGTGAGAGCTGGTTTTTCTATGGTGAGGGAGCGCGACCCCCGATGCCTTTAGTATCAGCTTTGAGAGCCTGTCGAGCTCTAGAGTCTGGCGGGGAAGGATACCTTATCTATGCAGTTGATTTGTCCGCTGAGAGTGTTTGGATAGAGAGCATTCCTATTGTGGATGAATTCCCAGATGTATTTCCAGATGAGATTCCGGGTTTTTCTCCTGCTAGGGAAGTTGAGTTTGACATAGAGCTGATGCCGGGTACTTCGTCTATTTCTCGAGCACCGTATCATCTGGCTCCATTAGAGATGCGAGAGTTGAAGAATCAGTTACAGGATATTTTGGACAAGGGGTACATTTGTCCTAGTGTATCTCCTTGGGGAGCTCCTGTTCTCTTTGTGAAGAAGAAGAATGGGTCTATGCGGTTGTGCATTGACTATCGGCAGCTGAACCGAGTTACTGTGAAGAACAAGTATCCTTTGCCTCGTATTGATGAATTGTTTGATCAGCTGCAGGGCACTTCGGTTTACTCCAAGTTTGACTTGAGATCTGGGTATCATCAGTTGAGAGTCCGAGATCAGGATATAGCCAAGACTGCATTTCGTACTCGCTATGGGCATTACGAGTTTCTAGTGATGCCATTTGGATTGACTAATGCGCCGGCTATATTTATGGATCTGATGAACCGTGTCTTCAGGGAGTATTTAGACAAGTTTGTTGTGGTTTTCATTGATGACATCTTGGTGTATTCGCGTAATGCGTAAGTGCATGTTTCTCACTTGCGAGTGGTACTGCAGACTCTTCGGGATGAGCAGTTGTACGCTAAACTGAGCAAGTGTGAGTTCTGGATGGATCGAGTGGTGTTTCTTGGCCATATCATATCCAGGGATGGGATTTCTGTTGATCCGAGAAAGATTGAAGCTATGCTTAATTGGTCGCGATCGACGACAGTTGCTGAGATCCGTAGCTTTCTGGGTCTAGCAGGATATTATCGTCGTTTCATTCTAAAATTTTCTCAGCTAGCTTGATCGTTGACGCAGCTTACCAGCAAGGGTGTGGATTTCGAGTGATCCTCCGAGTGTGAGGAGAATTTCTGTAAGCTTCGACGGCGGTTGACTTCTGCGCCGGTGTTGGCATTACCGTCAAGATCTGGAGGGTATGTGGTGTACACGAATGCCTCTCTTCAGGGGTTAGGTTGTGTCCTGACTCAGAATGGGCATGTGATAGCATACGCTTCTAGACAGTTGAAGTTGCACGAGGACAACTATCCAGTTCACGATTTGGAGTTGGCAGCTATTGTGTCCGCTTTGAAGATCTGGCGTCATTATCTGTACGGCGAGAAATTTGAGATCTTTACCGACCCCAAGAGTCTCAAGTATTTGTTCACTCAGGCGGAGTTGAACATGAAGCAGAGACGTTGGATGGACTTGTTTAAGGACTATGATTGCGAGATTAAGTACCATCCGGAAGCTGCTAATCTCACTGCTGATGCTTTGAGTCGCAAGGTGCGACTATCCGCACTTCAGACTTGTTCGATGTCTAGTGCGATCAGTGACTGTTGTACTTCAGAGTATACTTTCAAGCATAAGAAAGGTATGCAGAATATCCAGATGTTTGCAATTTTATCTGAGCCAGCTTTGTATTCGCGGATTCGAGATGCTCAGATGTCTGATTCGACGACCCAGCGTTTGGCTCGTCTAGCCAACGAGGGTAGTACATCTGGATTTCACTATCTGTCATATGGTTTCCTGTCTTTGTCTGGTAGACTTGTGATTCCGCAGGATGAAGAGTTGCGAGAGGAGATTTGTCTCAGGCACATCGCACCAAGTTGAGTATTCATCCGGGGAGCAACAAGATGTACAAGGATCTACGTACTTGGTTTTGGTGGAAGGGGATGAAACGCAGTGTGTATCAGTATGTTTCGAGATGTTTGGTGTGTCAGCAGGTCAAGGAAGAGCACCGACGACCTGGAGGTTTGCTTAACAGTCTGCCTATTCCGGAGTGGAAATGGGAGTTTATCACGATGGATTTTTTGACCCATTTGCCGATGCCCTCGAGGAATTGTGATGCTATCTGGGTTGTGGTGGACCGACTCACCAAGTCAGCACATTTCATTGCCTATAGCCGAGAGTACACTGTGGATCGTATGGCCCGTTTGTATGTTCAGAAGATCGTTCGACTTCATGGAGTGCTTGTGAGCATTGTCAGCAATTGAGACCCCAGGTTCACTTCTAGGTTTTGGGGGAGTGTTCAGCGTGCGATGGGCACTACTCTTAGCTTGAGTACTGCCTATCATCCGAAAACAGATGGTCAGTCAGAATGCACTATCCGTACTTTGGAGGATATGCTTCGAGCTTGCACTATGAACTTTGGTACAGCCTGGCAGGATCATTTGCCATTGATTGAGTTTGCATACAACAACAGCTATCATACTAGCATTGGGATGACACCTTTTGAGGCGTTGTACGGGCGATGTTGTCGTACTCCACTCTTCTGAAAAGAAGTGGGGGAGAGGCAGGCTGAGGGACCAGAATTTATCCAGCAGGCAGTAGATGTTGTTGATCAGATCAAGAAATGGATTAAGACTGCACAGGATCGTCAGGCCAGCTATGCTAACACTAAGCGTAGACCTCTGCAGTTTGATGTTGGGGAGAAAGTGTTTCTGAGAGTGTCACCTTTCTGCAGGATTCTCAGATTTGGCCTTAAGGGCAAGTTGTCTCCCAGGTTTATCGGTCCGTTTGAGATCTTGGAGAGAATTGGCGATTTGGCTTATCATCTGGCTTTGCCACCGTATCTGTCCAATATTCACAACGTGTTCCACGTATCTCTATTGCGACGGTATGTGGCAGATCCATCTCATATTCGACAGCGTTCTGAGGTTCAGGTGGATAAGGATTTGACCTATGTTGAGAAACCTATTCGTATCCTGGATCATAAGGATAAAGTCTTGCGGAATAAAGTCATTCCTCTGGTTTTAGTTCAGTGGCAGCGCCGAGGCACTGAAGAAGCCACTTGGGAGCTCGAAAGCAGGATGCGTACAGAACATCCTGAGTTATTTTGATTTCATTTTCGAATTTTATTCAGTTGTAAACACTGTAAATTTTGCAATTTGAATAAAATAATGTTTCTGCATCTTGTTTAACATTTAGTACTTAAGATCTGATTTCGAGGACGAAATATCTTAAGTGGGGGAGAATGTAGTAGCTCGAGCCAAGTTTTAGTGATTAACTGTTATTTAATCCAATAAACATGATTAAGGAGACCTCTAATGGATTAACGGAGCCCGGGATTAGATCCAGAATGATCAGAAATGGTACGGAGGGTCAGGCAGAACGGAAGCAACGTTCTAGGAACGGATTCAATGTTCGTGCCTTCAGAAATGCGTCACTGCTTACGTACTTGACGTGACATTGTCACCATCGAAAGCAACAATGGTGAACGGATGCAACGTTTGTCAGGAAGAATGGACGCAACGTTGAGGAACGGACGTTCCGTTCGTGGTCTATAAATAGGGGTGCCGAGGCTCACATTTGAGCACACCTTCCACCTCTTCTCTTTTGATTCCTTAGCCTTCTAACTCAGATCTAGGGAATTCTAGGCGTCCCATTAGGAATCCGGAAGTGGAATAGCGATCCAGGCGTCGTAGCGGAGCTGTGGCCTAGTTTTGAGGCAATCGACAGTAAAGAGCTAACTACGAACAAAGGTATAGCTTTTGCTTCCTAAAAATATTTAGGAGTATGCAATAGCCTAGTTAAGGCTTTTAGAGCACTATAATGATATTAGTATCATTTGACAGTGTAGTGCGGATTATAGGCGTGGACCTAGAGCTGATAGCACTTGCCTAGTATTTGAGGTATGAAAGTACTGTTCGAGATATCCTGACTGAGTATGCATGTATTATGTGACTGCATGATTTATATGCCATGATTTTATGCTGCATACATTTACATCTTGAGCTATCTCTATTGAGATGTCTGTTAGTAGGGTTTACCCTATCCTGTTAGTGGATGGAATTCCATCGATTTGGGTCCCGCGTATCCACTGGTATTTTGATATGTGAGCCACCTCCTGAAGCGACGGCACATCGTGCTACATACCAGGGCCCGGTCTTTCTTTGTTATCTGATCCTTGACCTCGAGTTTTAGGGAGTTCACTTGCATGCATGTATACTCATACTCTCGTGCTGAGCGTTTTATGCTCACGTCTCGTACTCTGTGTTTCTGGATACCCTATTCCTTGGGGCAGGTTTGCGACTGGATGAGGCGGGTGGATCAAAGAGGGGCTAGGCAGTAGTCAGCCAGCTGGAGCTTCGTCTAGTTTTGTTATACGTTGTTATTGGGTTGATTCAGCTTTCGATTTGGTTGTATAAACTATTCGGATATTTACAGATTCCTTTCCTTGGGATTGTATAATGTTTTTGGTTTCCAAAGTTTAATTTTGATTTCTGTTTAATTAAGTTAATTACATGCCTAAGTTCTGCTTAGTAGGTGATCCAGGTAAGGGTCACTACAGTAGCAGTCGTAGCATCCGCACCTGTTTTCTTTGTGGAGAGATGAGGCATATGAAGAAGTATTGTCCTAACTTTATGGGAGCAGCGAGTGGTTCAGGGAGTGTTGGCGGTTCTCAGGATACGGTTCAGCAGCAGCCGTAGTTCCAGCAGCCACAGTCGCAGTAGCCGTGCCAGCAGCCGCTGTCGCAGCATTCTCAGACTTCTTCCAGAGGTCATTCCTCTTTGCGACCACGTGCCCAGGGGCAAGTCTTTGCGTTGAATCAGGAGCAGGCAGAGGCGGACAACTATCGTATGATTGCAGGTACCTCTAGTTTATGTGGTTTTCCTGTATGTGTTTTGATCAATATTTGTGCGTCTCATTTGTTCATATCAGCACGGTTCGCTAAGAGATTTAGACTACCTTATATTCCTTTAGTGTATTGCTAGTAGTTTTGAATCCGATGGGTTAGGAAGTTTTAGCTAAGCGTCTAGTGATGAGTTGTGTTTTGAGTTTTGAGGGACATTAGTTGAATTCTAACCTGATGATCTTGGCCATGGATGACTTTGATTGTATCATTGGGATAGACCTTCTGAATACCTATAGGACTGTAGTGGATTTCTACCTGAGGTTCGTCCAGTTTTGTCCCGAAGATGGAGAGGCATGGTATTTCTATGGTGAGGGAGCGCGACCCCCGATGCCAGTGGTTTTTGCTCTAAAAGCCCGGCGTGCTTTAGAGTCTGCGAGGAATTTTACCTTATCTACATCATTGATGCATCATTGGAGGGACCAAACATTCAGGAGATACCAATGGTCCGTGAGTTCCCAGATGTGTTTCCGAACGAGATTCCAAGTTTACCACATGTGAGGAAGATCGAGTTTGGCATAGAGTTGTTGCCAGGGACATCACCGATTTCCAGAGCTCCTTACCGATTAGCTCCTTCTGAGATGAGGGAATTGCAGAATCAGTTACATGATATTTTTGATAAGGGATGCATTCGACCTAGTGTTTCACCATGGGGAGCCCCAGTACTGTTTGTCAAGTAAAAGGAAGGTTCGATGCGTCTGTGCATAGACTATCGACAGTTAAATCAAGTAACAGTGAAGAATAAGTATCCTCTTTCGCGGATAGATTATTTGTTTGATCAGCTGTAGGGTACTTCCATTTATTCTAAGATTGATCAGCGGTCAGGATACCACCATTTGCGAGATAGGGAGGAGGAAATCTCTAAGAATGCATTTCGTACGTGGTATGTGTTAGAGTAGGTGCCCATAAGGCCAACTGTTGGCAGGACATTATTGACTGTATGTACAAACAATCTTTATTTAATATAATTTATATTCTGTATATGTCAATCTTTATCTCTATACCCAAGCAAGTTGTATTGATAAAGATCTTGAATATACTATAGTGCATGAAAGATGAGATATCATTGGATGATAATCATGAAACACATCTTTATTCCACTGTATATTCTAAACATAGTTCATAGTCGATTAAGCCGCCCAAAAGAAGGATAAGGGTCGCTTGAGATTGAGACTATCATCTGTGATGTGAGTACCATGTTTCATTGGTAATGGACATAAGATGTCCGAATCATACAGATGGTGACACATAGGATGCGTTCATTGAACAACCCTCGTAGGACTTTCCAAGTGGTTATCAGTTTTCGAGTGGATGAAGTCCTGATTATGGTTGTACACCATTAGTCCTTATGACCCGGGACAACACTAGGCTCTGTGTATTAATACTGCACTTTGATCAGTTTACTGGCTCCAGAAGAGCACCGCTGTGGCATGGTTGGGTGTAGCTATGACATACATGGGAGTCAGTGGTTGTAGTCGGAGATTCACCGCACATTTATAAATGTGGATATCCTATATGATCTGAGGAAATGATAGTGTATTCAGTCTCTGGCCAGGGCATGATATATGTTTTAGGGAAATGGTTTCTCTAGTTACATATACAATATCACTATGCATTATCCAAGAAGATAGAATATAGTTATCGAATCAAAGGCAACTCTTGATATACCAATGGTTGCTGATTCGATCAAGATATATGAGATGAAGGGACTGTACTGTACGTTAACCATAATCGACTGGTTCTTGCAGGCACTATCAGTGATACCTAGGGAATCATGGGGCGGTGCTACTTAACGCTCTTACCATGATTCGATGGATTAAATCAGAAATGAGTTCTGACATTTTATAATCAAGAAGTTGATACATAAAATGGGGCTAAAAGGGTAAGCCCATATAAAGGAATATTTCCTGAATCACAAAAGGTTGTGAACCCACAGCTAGCTGTATCCCTGAACCATTGAGGGTTACACAAGTACTGGTTTTCTTGTTCCTGTTGAGATAATAAATTCAAAGAGTTGAATTTATGATAAAAAAATTTGACTGGATCGATAAATAAACTTATAAATGGTTTATAAGAGCTTATAGGAATTTTGAGAGCAATATTAATTAAAAGGATTTTAATTAATTTTTCCGAGTTGGACTTGGATTTAAGGACTCACACAATATATATAAATGCATATATATACTATATATATATATATATATGGATATATATAATATATATTTATGATTGTGGGACCTTATGTTTATAATATATATATATATATATATATTATATTATATTATTATAATAAAAAAAATTAATTAAATGAGTTGTCAGCCGACAACCCATTTAATTTGCCTCAATCAATTGAGAATTGATTGAGACGATAAAAGAGAGCAGAGAAGCTTTCAGAAATAATGCGAAGAAAATTTTTCTTCTTTGCTCGAAGCTCTCATCTCGGCCAGACGTATTCTTCATTTTTTTCAACGCAAAATTTCTTCTTCTTCTTAAGTGTGATTTAGAAGAGGAACATGAAATCTGGTCGTGAACCTGATTTGAAGAAAGAAAGAAAAATCCAGTTGATTGTTCGTAGGGATATACAACAAGAGCTATTTTCGATTTTTCGAAATAGTTGGAGTCCAGTGAATTTGTTCACCGAAGGTATAACTTCATAAACTCCCTACGAAGGTTATTTAAACCATACGAGTCTTCAAGCATATTTTGAATGTCAAAATAAAATTTTTAAACTTCCGTTGCGTCTTGGACACGAGAGATCCGGTATCTCAAAAGTGGTATCAAAGCCAGGTTCTCTATATCGTATGGTTTAATTTCATGTTGAGTAATTTTAATTTCTAACCGCATAAGAATATTCACAAAAATTGCATCACATTAATATTATTATTTGTCAAATTATATATATATATAACCGATATATATATATTATAATAATATTAAGAGTGTCGGCCAATGTATGTTATATATACTAGCCATCTCGCACACGCTTTGCGTATGTAGCACACGTATCTTTAAATTTTATTTTTTAAATATTTGATTTTTTAAAATATATATATAAAATAAATGAGACATAAAAGTTTAAAAATTAAGAAGCAAATATAACGTGTAGTGGGGAGATTGGGGGAGAAAATGGGTGAAAGTGGCTTAGAGATAATTCAGTCCTAACACATAAAAGACCAAACAGTTATTCTAAGGCATGAATCTATTATAATATAGAAAGATTATATATATAATGGTTATATATATATATATATTATAATAATAATAATATATATATTTTGTAGTACACAAATTGCTTTTGAAAAGTAATTCGTGAACAGCAATTGCAATTGTGAATTGCAGGTTGTCCGAAGTGTTCGGGAGCATATGGGCATAGAGACGGGCTGTCCCAAAAAAATTTTTTGGGCAGCCTAGTCCATAATTTTCGAAAAAGTTTCGAACTCGATGCGATTTTTATTTTTCTTATAAAATAAATAGTTAAATGTGATTTTAATTATTTATAGTAAAAAGGTTTTACAAGAAAATCAATTATTACTGAATTAATTAAAAATTAAATAAAGGAGTTTATTTAATTTGTTAATTCATTGAATAATTGTGGCGGTTAGTGATAAAATTACAAGATACAAGAAATTGATGGATTATGTAATATATGATATTATTATTCCGTGGATAATCGAGAGCCATGACCAATGTGCTAGGTGAATGCTAGGATTTATTTATCATTCGGTTTTGTAATAATGAATTATCATTGCATAATGAGCTTGTTCTATAGCTCAATTCCCACTCCTTGTGATGTATCCCTTTATGTGCCATGGAATTTTAATGTACGACATTAGAATTAGTGGGAGCTCAAAGGCCGGAGATGATGATCAAGTTTGAAGACCGAACATGTGTAAAATAAATGATACAATGTAATAGGATTGCATTGCATACCTGCATTACCTAGGGTACGACCTAGATCCTTGTCTCGGTAAAACAAGGATCAACATAGTTCTCGGTGATCGATAATCCTAAATATTTATTATATATATGCGATATATATGGTAAATCAGTATGTGTGTTATACGATAACAAAATTTTATGAATCCGGAAAACATACTACAAACATGGCACGATTTTAAAATGTTCAAAAGATGAGATAAATTTCAAAATTAAAATCTTTTATTTTGAATATGATTCAAAATTTATATCAAGACCGTTAAAGGAAAAATTAAATTGTTTAATGATTCCTTTCTTCCATCAACAGTGGTTGCATGATGAATGCTAACCATGGTCAGGTTTGGCTCATATTATTGGGGAGGCCTAGACATCGGAAAGCTATGACTTCCACTGACATACGTGATGTGAGTTAGGTGGAACTCCCATGACTTCAGCTCATATTATTTGGGGATCTTATGGGACCGTCCACAGTAACTCGACATTGATGGGTTGGTTTGACATGAAATTTATATGAGGCGTCATATTATTGGGCTCATATATAATCATGAGGCGAATAACATGAAAGTTACATTGAATGTAATTAGAAACTACCTTTGGGAATTGATATCAGCTGATATTATTTAGGGATCAAAATTAGCCAGTTAGACTTCATGTTCTCACTGAGGAAATACGATTTCCCATTTTCATTAAAGAGTGGTGAAAATGTCAAAACAATGGGAGGGTAATTCATAAAATAAAATACCATACTTTATGTATTATTAACTTTATTAAATAATCAGTAACATTTTATCTGTTTCTAATTTCAGTACAAATTTCGAATATGGCTCATCGCAATCCACTATCTGTTATCCTCGATAACAACAAACTTACTGGACCAAATTACTCTGATTGGATAAGAAACCTAAAAATCGTACTTGCGTTGGAGAAGTTAACATATGAACTAACAAAAGCACCTCCAAAAGAGGCAGCTAAAGACATCATCCCCGATGAGCTGAAGAAGCTTGAGACGTGGTGGGACCATGATCTTAAAGCAAAGTGCTATATGTTGGCTTCTATGTCAAATGAATTACAAAGGCGATTTGAGGAGGCTGTGAATGCTGCTAGCATTCACCTACACCTACAAGAGTTGTATGGTGCACAAACAAGAGCTGAAAGGTTCACAACCGTAAAGGCACTCATGACTACACATATGCGAGAAGGGACTTCGGTTCATGAGCATGGTGTCCGTATGATTGGGTACATTGAGCGGTTGGTAAGCCTAGACATGGTTCTTCCCCATGAGCTTTTAGTTGACATCCTGCTATTGTCTTTACCATATTCATTTGATGGGTTTGTGGTAAACTTCAATATGAATAAGATTGAGGCCACCCTTGAAAAGTTGGTCAACATGCTTACTTCATTTGAAGCAACCATGAAAAAGGAGAAACCGGTTCTCCTAGTTGGCTCTTCGTCTCGTGCGAAGAAACGACCAAAGGGCAAAGGCAAGAAATGTTTTGCCCCAACCCAGAAAAATAAACCCAACAAGAAGCATCTGTTGAACGCTCCCAAATCCGACAAGAAAGACGATGTATTCTAAATTTTGGGCAGCCTAGTACATAATTTTCGAAAAAGTTTCGAACTCGTTGCGATTTTTATTTTTCTTATAAAATAAATAGTTAAAATGTGATTTTAATTATTTATAGTAAAAAGGTTTTACAAGAAAATCAATTATTACTGAATTAATTATAAATTAAATAAAGGTGTTTATTTAATTTGTTAATTCATTGAATAATTATGGCGGTTAGTGATAAAATTACAAGATACATGAAATTGATGGATTATGTAATATATGATATTATTATTCCGTGGATAATCGAGAGCCATGACCAATGTGCTAGGTGAATGCTAGGATTTATTTATCATTCGGCTTTGTAATAATGAATTATCATTGCATAATGAGCTTGTTCTATAGCTCAATTCCCACCCCTTGTGATGTATCCCTTTATGTGCCATGGAATTTTAATGTACGACATTAGAATTAGTGGGAGCTCAAAGGCCGGAGATGATGATCAAGTTTGAAGACAGAACATGTGTAAAATAAATGATACAATGTAATAGGATTGCATTGCATACCTGCAATACTTAGGGTACGACCTAGATCCTTGTCTCGGTAAAACAAGGATCAACATAGTTCTCGGTGATCGATAATCCTAAATATTTATTATATATATGCGATATATATGATAAATCAGTATGTGTGTTATACGATAACAAAATTGCATGAATCCGGCAAACATACTACAAACATGGCACGATTTTAAAATGTTCAAAAGATGAGATAAATTTCAAAATTAAAATCCTTTATTTTGAATATGATTCAAAATTTATATCAAGACCGTTTAAGGGAAAATTAAATTGTTTAATGATTCCTGTCTTCCATCAATAGTGGTTGCATGATGAACGCTACCCATGTTCAGGTTTGACTCATATTATTGGGGAGGCCTGGACATCGGAAAGCTATGACTTCCACTGACATACGTGATGTGAGTTAGGTGGAACTCCCATGACTTCAGCTCATATTATTTGGGGATCTTATGGGACCGTCCACAGTAACTCGACATTGATGGGTTGGTTTGACATGAAATTTATATGAGGCGTCATATTATTGGGCTCATATATAATCATGAGGCGAATAACATGAAGGTTACATTGGATGTAATTGGAAACTACCTTTGGGAATTGATATCAGCTGATATTATTTAGGGATCAAAATTAGCCAGTTGGACTTCATGTTCTCACTGAGAAAATACGATTTCCCATTTTCATTAAAGAGTGGTGAAAATGTCAAAACAGTGGGAGAGTAATTCATAAAATAAAATACCATACTTTATGTATTATTAACTTGATTAAATAATCAGTAACATTTTATCTATTTCTAATTTCAGTACAAATTTCGAATATGGCTCATCGCAATCCACTATCTGTTATTCTCGATAACAACAAACTTACTGGACCAAATTACTCTGATTGGATAAGAAACCTAAAAATCGTACTTGCGTTGAAGAAGTTAACATATGTACTAACAAAAGCACCTCCAAAAGAGGCAGCTAAAGACATCAGCCCCGATGAGCTGAAGAAGCTTGAGACGTGGTGGGACCATGATCTTAAAGCAAAGTGCTATATGTTGGATTCTATGTCAAATGAATTACAAAGGCGATTTGAGGAGGCTGTGAATGCTGCTAGCATTCACCTACACCTACAAGAGTTGTATGGTGCACAAACAAGAGCTGAAAGGTTCACAACCGTAAAGGCACTCATGACTACACGTATGAGAGAAGGGACTTCGGTTCATGAGCATGGTGTCCGTATGATTGGGTACATTGAGCGGTTGGTAAGCCTAAACATGGTTCTTCCCCATGAGCTTTTAGTTGACGTCCTGCTATTGTCTTTACCAGATTTATTTGATGGGTTTGTGGTAAACTTCAATATGAATAAGATTGAAGCCACCCTTGAAGAGTTGGTCAACATGCTTACTTCATTTGAAGCAACCATGAAAAAGGAGAAACCGGTTCTCCTAGTTGGCTCTTCATCTCGTGCGAAGAAATGTCCAAAGGGCAAAGGCAAGAAACGTTCTGCCCCAATCCAGAAAAACAAACCCAACAAGAAGCATCTGTTGAACGCTCCCAAATCCGACAAGAAAGACGATGTATGCTATCACTGCAAACTGCCAGGGCATTGGATGCGAAACTATAAGGATTATCTAGCTCAGAAACGTTCTGAAAAAGGTATATTCTACATTGAAGTAAACGTTTCAATTAATTATTCTTCTTGGGTATTAGATACCGGATGTGGTTCTCATCTATGCAATGACTTGAAGGTGATGACAAGAAGCAAGAGGCTCCGAGAAAGTGAGACTTTCTTGAGATTGGGAAATGGAGCAAGAGTTGTTGCAAAAGCCATTGGAGATGTTTATTTATTGTTGAATAATAATTTCAAGTTGTATTTGAAAGATGTTTTATTTGTCCCTCATCTTGTAAAAAACATCATGTCCATTCCTATGCTTGATAGGATTCACTTGTATTTTTGCGAAAGGATTTTGTAAAATATACAAGAATGAATGTTTGGTTGCAAATGGGAAATTGGAAAACGATCTATACAACTTAGAAATTAAAGAAATCCCATTGAACAATATTCAAACAACAAAAAAAAAGGTTGATAGTCTTAACCCCGCACACTTATGGCATGCTAGACTTGGACATATATCCCAAGGAAGGATGAATAGGCTAGTGGGAGCGGGCATGTTTGACATGACCGATATAATTTCTTTACAAACCTGTGAATCTTGCCTTTAAGAAAAAATGACCAAGTTATCATTTGATGGTAAAGTCGAACGTGCACATGACCTATTGGATTTGATCCATACGGATGTGTGTGGTCCACTTAGTATTGGTACTAAGTATGGACATACATACTTCATTACCTTTACCGATGAATATTCAAGGTACGGGTATGTGTTCTTGATGAAACACAAATCTGAATATTTTGAAAGGTTCAAAGAATTAAGAAATGAAGTTGAAAAACAGCTTGGTAAAAATATTAAAACTCTTCGATCTGATCGAGGTGGAGAATTTTAAGTACCGAGTTTCAAGACTATCTAAAAGAAAATGGAATTCTCTCTCAGTTAACTCCTCCTGGCACACCACAACTAAATGGTGTTGCAGAACGTCGAAATAGGACATTGATGGATATGATCCGATCAATGATGAGTTTCACTGAATTACCTTCTTTGTTTTGGGGCTATGCGCTTGAAACAACAATGCTGTTGTTGAAAAATGTTCATACTAAAGCAGTGAACAAAACACCATATGAGATATGGAAAGGAAAGGTTCCTAAATATTCATACCTGAAGGTTTGGGGGTGTCCTGCTTATGTAAAGCAGGAAGTGGAAAATAAATTGGATATTCGATCCATTTTATGCTACTTCATAGGGTATCTAAAGAATTCTATTGGATACTATTTCTATTACCCTAAAGAAACAAAGGTGTTTGTTTCTAGGAATGTCACCTTCCTAGAGAAGGAGTTTCTATTGGATAGAAAGGGCAGTATAGTAGAGCTTGAATAGGTTCAACCACAACCCACTGAAGATCTCACACCCCAGCAGCCAATACCTGAGATACACATACCTAGAAGATCCGAAAGGACTTCAAGACCACCTATGAGATATGGTCTGCTTCTTGAAGGTGATCAGGTTGGACCTGAAGTTGGGTGTGATCCAAGAACTTTCAAGGAAGCTATTTTTGATGTCGATGCATCCCAATGGATTGAAGATATGCAATCAGAGTTTGACTTGATTCATTCCAACCAAGTATGGAATTTGGTAGATCCTCCTGATGGAATCGTTCATATAGGTTGTAAATGGATTTACAAAAGGAAACTAGGGGTGGATGGGAAGGTATTGACCTTCAAAGCTCGATTGGTGGCAAAAGGTTATACTCAAAGGCCTGGAATTGACTATGAGGAAACTTTTTCACCAGTATCTATGTTCAAGTCCATTAGGATACTGCTAGCCATAACAGCATGGTATCACTATGAAATATGACAAATGGATGTAAAGTGTGAGACCTCATTTCTAAACAACTAATATCAGACAACAAGCGATAAGTAATCAAGAACCAAATATATTTATTTATTTTTTTTTAAAAGGAGGCTCGCGCGCCCGCGCTGACATCAGCGCACCCGCGCCTACGCCTCGCAAAACCCAGCGCGCCCGCGCCAAAGGAAGCGCGCCCGTGCTCATACCTCGCAAAGAGGCCGCGCGCCCATGCCAACAACCGCGTGCCCGTACCCTCCCCTCGCCCAGAAAGTTTAAGGCACTGTAATAAACTCAATCAAAACCTAAACACTTGCATTAAGAGTAATTGACATTCCAATAACAATACAAGAAAGGTTCAGGGAAGAGCAACATTCAATTCAATAGAACCTACATCGTTTATGCTTACAAAACATATACGAGAAGTTCGAATGACTAAACATGATCGCAAAACATAACTAGGTTGACATGCTGATTCGACTTCTAAACGAGTCTCACTTCTATCTCTTGCTCTGGACGCTAACCAGGTCTATGCTGACTTGATCCTGCCCTTCGTGTTGCCAAGTACACATACAAAACAAAGCAACATCCGGATAACCGGTAAGAATGATAATCCCAGTAAAAGCAACATATCAAGTAATGAATATACAACATGCTATCAAACCACATATTCAAGTCGAAGTTAATGATATGCATGTCTTTAAAACCAGGATATCGATTCTGATAAACACGGGAGTATTTCTCTGTTTTTGGGATCCCGAGGATAAGATCACGTAACGACTCACCGACTCTCCCAATCGAGGTGGTGCCACGTATCCTACTCCTCTAGACTTTGAGCAACCATAATGAGTATGCTAGCACTAGGTGAAATACTACAACCTAGGCCACTCAACCATAGTTCCCAAACGTCTAACAAAAAGGGCGGTTCTGCCCGCTGAAATCAAAGTAGGCTCAAGATGAATGCATAACAGAAACATAAACATAAGCCACATAACAAAAACTCAATCAATCAACAAATACGAGTTCCACGTGCTAGAACAAGTATCAATGCAATATGTGATTTAAAAAGGGGAAACTCGAGAACCAACAGTCCCGAGTATGCTATCCCGCTACGATGACTGCTTTTACCTTTCAATGCAGTAGTCCAACTATGGATAAGCTACAACAAAAGGTTTAATCAACAACTAAACAATCCAACAACAAAGGCAACGGTTCAAGGTAATCTCTTTACCGTTCTTCGTCCAATTCTCGACGACCAATGCTGCTAACACAGGGCTTGACAACTCCAAACGAATCTGTTCAGATACAATCAAAGATCAATTACCATGATCGACGTACAAGCCAAGTTCAACAACTTCAAAAATGGTTCAAATCTACAAAACTCAAACCGACGGCATAACGGCTATAACTGAACAAACCGACAACGCAGACAGCAGTTCAATAGCGATATAACCTCATAAAAATTCTAAGACAACCAAAACAAAGCAAACCTTTCAATCTCAAAATCCACATTTTCGAAAATGACTTCCAAAAATCATAACAAATCCGAACGTCGCTCTAATTCAAAACCGACAGATAATAAACGATCAGAACTCTGTAGAGAACAACATACTCGAATCTCAAACGATTCTAACAACATCCAAAAACTAGAATGTATCCGATCGTAGAAAAACATACGATATAACGGAGCTCTCGCTGCAGTGATCGCTAAACTGCCTTCAGAAATAAATTCCAACGGCCGGATCGTGCTCAGACTGGAATCCCAAAGCTTGGAAAAACTTGGAGGCGTGAGAATGGAGGGAGACGGCTTGGAGGGGATGAAGAAGACTTTGTAAACCAATTTCTAAGAGTAGATAATATATAAAATCCACAATTTGCGTTTTAGTCCCTGAAAAATCCAATTTTTGCAAAAAGGACACTGATCAAAATCAAGTCGGCTCTAGAACTCTGAAATCTCCGATTAACTCAAATAAACTTATTTAAGATAAAAACGGGGTGTTACAATTCTCCCCCACTAAGAAGAGATTTCGTCCTCGAAATCCACAAGAACCATAACTCATAAGATAGAATAAAGAACTAAAGACAGTAAGAAGAACTCACGCCATCCGAATAACTCCGGAAATCGCTGTCTCATGTCAGATTCTGTCTCCCAAGTCGCTTCCTCGACGCCGTGACGGCTCCACTGCACTTTCACCAACGGAATCAACTTGGTTCTGAGTTTCTTTTCTTTTCGATCAAGGATCTGAATCGGTCGTTCAAAATAGCTCAGGGTCTCGTCTAACTCGGCTTCGTCAGGCTGAAGGATATGAGAAACATCCGGTTGATACTTTCGCAGCATAGAGACGTGAAAAACTTTGTGAATACCAGATAAAGACGGAGGAAGTGCAAGTCTGTAGGCAAGATCGCCTATCTTCTCGAGAATCTCGTACGGCCCGATGAATCTCGGAGATAACTTCCCTCTCTTACCGAATCTGACAGTGCCTCTGAAAGGTGAAATCTTCAGAAAGACTTGGTCTCCCTGATCAAAACTCAGAGGTCTACGCCTGACATTAACATACTTCGCCTGTCTATCTTGAGCTGACTTCATTCTGGTCTGAATGATCTTAACCTGCTCTGCCATATCTCTAAGCATATCCGGTCCCAAATCTGGTGACTCGGACAAGTCATCCCAAAACAACGGAGATCGGCACTTCTTACCATACAAAGCCTCAAAAGGCGCCATACCGATACTCGCTTGGAAGCTGTTGTTGTAAGAAAACTCGACAAGAGGCAAAGAATCCTGCCAACTAGTGCCAAAGTCTAGCACTACCGCTCGCAGCATATCCTCTAACGTCTGGATAGTCCGCTCTGATTGTCCATCCGTCTGAGGATGATAAGCTGTACTCAGATGCAATCGAGTACCAAGTGCCCCCTGAAGACTGTGCCAGAAGTGAGAAGTGAATCTAGGATCTCTGTCTGAAACGATCGACTTCGGCACACCATGCAGTCTCACAACATTGCTAACATACAACTCAGCCATCTGATCATGAAGATACGTCATCTTGTACGGAATAAAACACGCAGACTTCGTCAATTGGTCGATCACTACCCAAATGGCATCGCATCCTCGAACGGATCGTGGTAGCTTCGTGACGAAATCCATGGAAATGTGATCCCACTTCCATTCAGGAACAGATAGACTGCGCAACAGACCTCCTGGTCGCTTCCGTTCTACTTTCACCTGCTGACAATTCAAACACCGAGATACAAACCTCGCTACGTCGCTCTTCATTCTCTTCCACCAAAACTGAATCTTCAGATCGTTGTACATCTTACGACCTCCAGGATGAATACTAAACCGACTGCAATGAGCCTCTCGAAGAATACGCTGCCTCAAATCCGAAATATCAGGCACAACAATGCGGTTATTCACATACAGTACATCATCTCTAACCTGGAATTCAGACTGATGCCCAGATCTGACTTTCTCTACTGAAACCTGAATGCTACTCAGACTTCTGTGCTTCTCTGATTGCAACAAACAACTCCGGTTCGGCTTGAATAGCAAACACTCTGATAGTCTCCATATCTGTTTCAAACTCTAAACCAGAAGTGCAACAATCATCGATCAACTGAGAAACACCAATAGTAGTAAGAGATAAAGAACATAGCTTTCGGCTCAAGGCATCTGCAACTGCATTCGACTTCCCCGGATAATACTTGATTTCACAATCAAAATCCTTCAGCAGATCTAACCATATTCTCTGTCTCATATTCAGCTCTGCCTGAGAAAACAAGTACTTAAGACTCTTATGATCAGAAAAGATCTCGAAGGACTCACCATAAAGATAGTGACGCCAGATCTTCAGAGCAAAGACGATCGCAGCTAGTTCAAGATCATGAACCGGATAACGAGTCTCGTGCGGTTTCAGCTGCCTCGATGCATACGCTATCACATGCTTATGCTGCATCAGAACACAACCCAAGCCTCGGTTAGAAGCATCACAATAGACTGTGAAACCTCCAGTACCCTTCGGAATAGAAAGAATTGGAGCACTGGTCAGTCTCCTCTTCAGATCAACAAAGCTAGCCTCACAATCTGCAGTCCAGACAAAAGGCTCATTCTTCTGAGTCAGCTGGGTAATAGGCTTGGCAATAGACGAGAAACCCTCGATGAAACGACGGTAATAACCAGCTAAACCCATGAAGCTTCGGATCTCCGGCACTGAAGTAGGTCTAGGCCAATTCATAACCGCTTCAATCTTGCTGGGATCGACAGAAATCCCATCTCCAGAAATGATATGACCGAGAAAGACAACTCGATCTAACCAGAATTCACACTTAGACAGCTTGGCAAACAACTGCTCAACTCGCAAAATCTTTAGTACGGTCCTCAAGTGCTCTGCATGGTCAGTACGGTTCTTCGAGTAGATAAGAATATCATCGATAAAGATAATGACGAACTCATCTAAATAACGCTGAAAGATACGGTTCATCAAACCCATAAAAACCGCTGGAGCGTTAGTCAAACCGAACGGCATGACTATAAACTCAAAATGACCATACCTCGTTCTGAATGCGGTCTTAGGAACGTCTTCCTCTCGCACTCTCAACTGATGATAACCTGACCTTAGATCAATCTTAGAGTAGACAGAAGAAACCTGCAGTTGATCAAACAAGTCATCTATTCGGGGTAAAGGATACATGTTCTTAACTGTAGCCTGATTCAATTGACGGTAGTCGATACAGAGCCGCATAGAACCATCCTTCTTCCGAACGAATAGAACAGGAGCACCCCAAGGCGATACACTAGGTCTGATGTATCCCTTGGCAATCAAATCCTCAAGCTGCTCCTTCAACTCTCTCAATTCAACAAGTGCCATACGATAAGGAGCTTTTGAAATAGGTTGAGTACCTGGCACTAAGTCAATGCTGAATTCAACCTCTCGAATGGGTGGCAATCCAGGAACATCTTCCGGAAACACATCAGCAAAATCTCTAACCACTGGTAAGTCAACCAAAGCTGGGCTAGATTTCAGTACATCAACCGCATAAACCAAAAATCCTTCTGCACCTCTCTGTAACAAATGAGTCATAGATAACACTGAAATCAAAGGAATTCTAGATCGAAAACCCTTACCAAAGAATTTCCACTCGTCTGCCATTTCAGGTCTGAACCTGAAAACTTTCAGAAAACAATCGACTGTTGCCCTGTACTTGGTCAAAGCATCTATACCGACAATACAATCAAAATCTGACAACCCAAGCACAATACAGTCGAATTCTAACAAATTCCCCTCGAAACAAAGTTCACAGTTCCTGACTAGTCGGACAAAAACAATTCCTCCACCCAAAGGTGAAGTAACAGCTACTACTGTAGGCAACAATTCAGTTGGCAAAGCATGCAATAACACAAATTTCTCAGAGATAAAGGAATGGGAAGCACCTGTTGTTGGAGAACGCGGCGATCAGATCAATCAGAATTGATACCCGGTGCAGCGGAAGTTAAAAATTTTATATGGAACGATTCTTTAATGGGTATCAAAACTTTACGATTAAATTGTGTGTGTAAAAATTAAATAACAATTATAAATTTTTACCTCCAATCTCGAATCGAGATTTTGGACACCAACATATTGCTCTGCTCTTTTTGTATATCCCTGGAACTGATGGACGAACTGTTCTTCAATCAGGTCCACGAACGGATAATTAATCCCTCTGATAGATTGCACTAGAAAATCTATCAGAAGTTTCTACGAAGAGAATTAACGAATTTGATCCGTTAAACCAGACTGTAATTCAAAATTCACAGACTGGATTTTCACGAGCAGAGCGGAGGGGGGCGGCCACTGTCAGAAAAAATACTAGGTTTTTCGAAAATTTGTGACCTGTTGTGTCTAATTTCTGTACTGCAATAACTTATTTATAATGTAGGCCGCTAACAGCTTAGGGCCCATTAGTCATAAGTTCAAGCCCGACAAGCAAAGCCCGCATGTTGAGAAATTAATATAAAATTCATCATGACTCCGATTGATAAACCGATTTCACCAATGTGCACAGAAACCATTTCTGCACCTTTTAAAGTCAAGATAAATTTTTCTGAATCCGAATTCAGTGATTTCCAAAAATGCCCATCCCTATGTCATTTTAGGAAATCTTACTCCTCTACTCTTAAATAAGAAGTCCAACTTCTTTGTTCATTAAATTTAACTCTTTAAATTTAACTATCTCAATGGGGATTAAAAATCCATTACTCTGTGTGACCCTCAATGGTTCAGGGATACAGCTAGCCGTGGGCTCACAACTCCTTGTGACTCGGAACAACAATTTCCGACTTGCCCATCGAATCATGGTAAGAGCGCCTAGCAACATCGCCCCATGATTCCCTAGGTATCACTGATAGTTCCTACAAGAACCAATAGATTTTGGTTAGCGTACAGTACGGTCCCTTCATCCATATATCCCGATCGAATCAACAACCATTGGTAAATCGAGAGTCGTTCGAGATTCGATAACTATGCAATACATCTTGAAGATCAAATAGTGACATCGCATGTGCTACTAAGAAACCATTTCTTAAACCACATCATGTACTCTGGCCAGAGATTCGTCACACTAATATCTCCTCAGATCGCATAGGATATCCACACTCGCAAGTATGTGGTGAATCCTTGACAACAAAGCATCGACTCCTATATGTGTTGTAACTGTACCCAATCCCGACACCTGATGACCCCAATAGAGTCGGTAAACGAGTCAAAGCACAATACTAGCATATAGAGTCTCAATGATGTTTCAAGTAGTAAGGACTAATGGTGTACAACCAAAACCGCGGACTTTATCCACTCGATAAGTTATAACCACTTGGAAAGTCCGGATAGGGTAGTTCGATCATTCATCATATGAATATCCATTTGCATGCTTCGAACATCTCTATGTTCCCTACCAATGAAACGTGGTACTCTGCATCGCAAATGCTAGTCTCAAACTCGAGCGATCCTTATCCTTATTATCGGATGGCTCAATCGACTAGGAACAGTTTAGAATATACAGTGACTATAAGATGTGTTTCATGATAGACATTCCCATGTTCTACCACATCTTACATACACTATAGTATATTCAAGGTCTTTATCAAAACAACAATAGTATATCACAATATAACAATATGAAGAAAGATAAAGTCATTGCCATTAATAAAAGTGTAAATAATATTAAACAAAAAATTGTTTATACAAAGAGTCATCAAATCCCTTAGCCACAAGTTGGCTCACCGGGCACCCACTCTTTCAATCTCCCACTTGCCCTAAAGCCAACTAGTCATACTACGTAGACCCATTGCTTCGCGATGTTTGTCAAATAATGGTCCTGGCAAGGGCTTAGTAAGTGGATCAACGATATTTTCTGCAGAGGCCACTCTTTCGACAGTGATGTCTCCTCTTTCCACAATTTCCCGGATGATGTGGTATTTCCTCAGTACGTGTTTGGATCTTTGATGAGACCTTGGTTCCTTTGACTGAGCAACGGCACCCGTGTTGTCACAGTACACCGGGACTGGACCAACAACTTCAAGAATGACGCCCAACTCTTGGACGAAATTCCTCATCCAAACGGCCTCTTTAGCAGCTGCTGATGCTGCAATGTATTCTGCCTCAGTGGTGGAATCCGCTGTGGTGTCCTGCTTGGAACTCTTCCAAGAGACAGCACTGCCATTGAGCATGAACACAAATCCAGAGGTTGACTTCGAGTCATCCACGTCACTTTGGAAGCTAGAGTGGGTATAGCCTTCCAATTTTAGTTCTCTTCCTCCATATACCATGAAAATATTCTTAGTCCTTTGTAAGTACTTAAGAATGTCCTTCACGGCTTTCCAATGCATTTGACCGGGATTAGCTTGATATCTGCTCGTGACACTCAGAGCAAATGCTACATCCGGTCTGGTAGATATCATCCCATACATGATACTACCTATGGCTGACGCATATGGTACATGTGTCATTTTCTCTATCTCTTCATCCGTCTTGGGACACATAGACTTGGATAGAGAAACTCCATGACACATGGGTAGATGTCCTCTCTTGGACCCATCCATTGAAAACCGTTTCAATATGGTGTCGATGTAGGTTGATTGAGTGAGTCCTATCATTCTCTTAGATCTATCTCTATAGATCTGTATCCCTAGAATATAGGATGCCTCACCCAAATCCTTCATCAAGAATCTACCTGATAACCATATCTTTGTTGACTGCAACATCCCTACGTCATTCCCAATGAGTAGGATGTCATCAACATAAAGTACTAAGAATGTCACAGCATCCTTAACTACTTTCTTGTACATGCATGGTTCCTCCGGGTTCTTGATGAAACCAAAATCCTTTATTGTTTCATCAAATTTCTGGTTCCAACTTCTTGATGCTTGTTTTAGACCATAAATTGATCTCTGAAGCTTGTATTCCTTATGCTCGCTTCCCATGGATGTGTACCCCTCAGGCTGCTTCATATAGATTTCTTCCTTAATGTCTCCATTAAGAAAAGCAGTCTTCACATCCATTTGCCATATCTCATAGTCATACCAAGCAGCTATGACAATAAGGATCCTTATGGACTTGAACATTGCAACTGGTGAAAAGGTTTCATCATAGTCAACTCCTTGTCTTTGAGTATAACCTTTCGCCACCAATCGCGCCTTGTAGGTCAATACCTTACCATCAGGCCCAAGCTTTCTCTTGTAGATCCATTTACACCCTATTGGAACAATTTTATCGGGAGGATCTACTAAAGACCAAACTTGGTTTGTATGCATCGAATCTATTTCCGACTGCATAGCTTCAAGCCATAAATTTGAATCCGCATCAGAAATCGCTTCCTTGAAGTTTCTTGGATCACATCCAACATCGGGTTCATCTTGATCCCCTTCAAGAAGAAGACCATATCGAATAGGAGGTCTAGAAGTCCTCTCGGATCTTCTAGGTACAGGCGTGTCTATCAATGGTTCCTGAGGTGTAGGATCGTTATTTTGTATTTCGGGTTCTTCTCGAATTTCTTCGAGTTCCATCATCTCGCCTTTCTTATCCAATAAGAACTCCTTCTCCAAGAAGGTGGCATTCCTTGAAACAAACACCTTTGTTTCAGCAGGATAATAGAAATAATATCCGATTGAATTCTTCGAATACCCTACAAAATAACATAAGGTGGATCGACTATCCAACTTATCTCCCACTGTCTGCTTCACGTAAGCAGGACATCCCCAAATCCTCAAGTACGAATACTTAGGAGCTTTGCCATTCCATAACTCGTATGGTATTTTGTCCACTGCTTTAGTGTGGACGTTGTTCAACAACAATACCGCCGTTTCAAGCGCATAGCCCCAAAACGAAGGTGGAAGCTCAGTGAAGCTCATCATGGATCGAACCATGTCCAACAAAGTTTGATTACGACGCTCCGATACACTATTCAGCTGTGGTGTCATAGGAGGAGTCCACTGAGAGAGAATCCCATTCTCTTTCAGATAGTCCAAAAACTCGGTACTCAAGTATTCTCCACCTCGATCCGATCGAAGTGCTTTAATACTTTTACCTAGCTTGTTTTCTACTTCAGCCTTGAATTCTTTGAACTTTTCAAATGCTTCAAACTTATATTTCATTAAATATAAATACCCATACCTAGAATAATCATCAGTAAAGGTAATGAAGTAGGTGTGGCCATATTGAGTACCAACTCTAAATGGACCACAAACATCTGTATGGATCAAATCCAACAGATTTTGACTACGCTCAGGTTTCCCCTTAAAAGAAGATTTAGTCATTTTTCCTTTTAGGCAGGATTCACAAGTAGGTAGAGAGTTAATATCAGACATATCAAACATGCCCTCTTCCACTAGCTTGTTCATCCTCCTTGAGGAAATATAACCTAGCCTAGCGTGCCAAAGGTTTGCCGGGTTTTGGCTATCGATTTTCCTTTTGTTTGTTGTTGCCGGTTTATCAACATAATTTATTGGAACGTCTTTTAGTTTTAAGTTATATAGATCATTTTCAAGTTGTCCATTTCCAATCAAAGATTCATTCTTGTAAATATTGCAAATCCCATTCACAAAATTGCAAGAATAACCATCTCTATCAAGCATAGAAACAGAAATAATGTTTTTAATCAAATCTGGAACAAATAAAACATCTCTCAAAAGTAACTTAAAACCGTTCTGCAAAATTAAATAAATATCTCCCACAGCTTTAGCTTCAACTCTGGAACCATTTCCGAGCCTCAGCTGGGTCTCACCCATTCTAAGCCTGCGACTTCTTGTCATCACCTGCAAATCATTGCAAATGTGAGATCCACATCCGGTATCCAATACCCAAGAAGTAGTATTAAGTGAAACATTTATTTCAATATAGAACATGCCCTTCGCAGTTTGCAACTGCTCTAGATATTCCTTGCAGTTACTCTTCCAATGACCGGGCTTCTTGCAGTAATGGCAAACATCCTTGGACTTTTTCATGTTTGAAGCCTTTGTCTTGTACTTCTTCTCGGGTTCGATTTTCTTGGGTGGGGCAGAACGTTTCTTACCCTTTGTACTTGGCCCCTTCTTAGCAGAAGAAGAGGAGCCCACCAAAAAAGCCGGTTTATCCTTCTTTAAAGTGGATTCATATGTCACAAGCATATTGACCATCTCTTCAAGGGAGGCCTCTATCTTGTTCATATTGAAATTCACCACAAATCCGTCAAACGAAGAAGGAAGAGATAGAAGTAGTAAGTCCACGTTGAGTTCATGCTCCAACACCAAATCAAGGGTTACCAACTTCTGTATGAGCCAAATCACTCGTACCCCATGATCACGGACCGAAGTCCCTTCACGCATGCGACACGTCATTAGCTCCTTTACAGTAGCGAACCTTTCAGCCCTCGATTGAGCCCCAAAAAGTTCCTTGAGTTGTACTTGAATGTCAGCAGCATTCACGGTGTCCTCAAATCGCCTCTGGAGTTCATCAGACATCGAGGCTTGCATATAGCATTTGGCCTTGATATCATGGTCCCACCATGTATCAAGTTTGGCTAACTCTTCCGGACTTATGTCAGCTGGTTCTTCCTTCGGAGGAGATTTTTCTAACACGTAGAACATCTTCTCCGAAGTCAAGACAATCTTCAACTTACGGAACCATTCCGTATAGTTTGCGCCAGTCAATTTATTTTGTTCGAGGATCGAGAAAAGTGGATTATGCGAATTCATCTTTATGAAATACTGAAAAGAAACAGACAAATATCAGTGATTGTTTAAGTAATTTACTAAGACATAAAATATGGCGAAATTTATTTTATGAATCTCACTCCCACTATTTTAACGATTTCACTACCCTCTAGTGAAAACGGGAAACTATTTTTCTTAGTGAGAACATGGAGTCCAATTGACAAACTATGGTCCCGAATAATATCAGCCAACCATAATTTTCAAAAGGTAGAGCCCAATTGCTTCCAAAGCAACCTCCACGTTTTTACCTCATGTCCAATAAGGGCCCAATAATATGACGCCGTTTATTGTGACATGTCAAGATAACCCATCAATATTAAGTTGTGATGGACGGTCTCCATGTGGATCCCCCAATAATATGAGCCGATCCCATGGGAGTTTCACCCAACTTACAACATGTGTCGATCCAATGTACAGCTTTCTGACGAACGGGCCCCCCCAATAATATGAGCCGGACCGTATCCGCAGGTAGCATCTCATACATTGATCGTTGATGGAAGGTAGGAACATTTAAACAAATTTAAATTTCCTTTATTTATCTTGATATCAATTTTAAATCATATTTAAAATGAGGGATTTTAATTTTGAAAATTTGTCTCATCATTTTTTAAAATTTTGTATGCTTGCCGGATTCACACAATTTTGTCTAAAACATGCATACAACAATAATATCACATATTATATAGGATGATCGATTCCATTTCTAATCGACCCGTGGTTGCCAATCACGAGTCTTAGTCCAATCCTAGGTTATATGCAGTATGCAATGCAATCCTATTACATTGAGCTTCCAATTTACATTTCTTCTGTCTTTATTGTCTGCTGGGCCCACCTCCGTCTTCAAATCTTCATCTCCCACTAAATCTAATGTATTTACAATAAATAACAATGACAAGTAGGGGATACATTTTTAAGGGGTGGGAACGGGCCATAAACCAAGCCCACTTTTATTACATATGACAATTCATATTGGGCCATAAACCAGGCCCATTAATAAATCCAACAACAATAAAAACAAATGTAAATTCCTAACATACACCTACAAAATTGGTCATGGCAATCGATCATCCTTATCCAATAACATTTAATTCAAAATTAATTTATTGGATAACATGCAATGACAATTTAAATTTAAAAGGATAAAATCATATTCCATATATAAAATCTTATTTTACATACAAAATCATATTTTATCTTTCTATCACATAAAATCATATTTTATCTATAAAATCCAATTTTATACATAAAATCATATTTTACTCAATATATCCATAAGATCATATCTTATCATCAATTGTACCAAAAATAATTAATTTCAAAATTCAATTTAACGGATAAAATATTTAAATTTTCAAAAAATTCAAATTTATCCAAAAATAAATTTTAAAATTTTCGGACTCGAACAATTCGATCCGACGCCTCGTGGACCAATCAAAAACAATTTTCGATCGGACCAAAAATAGAATTTTAACATATTAAAATTTTAATTTAAAAATTAAAATTAATTTTTCGCGGGCCGCCCGGGACGTTCCCGGGCTGCCCGCGCCCCAAAGGGCTCGGGCCGGGCATCCGGCTGCCCCTAGGGCAGCGACGATCGCTGCCCTGGGCAGCGATCCAATCGCTGCCCGGGTTTTTGCACGAAAAAAAAATTTTATTTTTGAAATATTTATTTTGTTTCAAAAACCGAGGCTTAAAATTTTTTTGTACAATCGATTAATTTAATCGCTTGATCTGAGCAACCTGGCTTTGATACCACTGTTGGAGAATGCGGCGATCAGATCAATCAGAATTGATACCCGGTGCAGCGGAAGTTAAAAATTTTATATGGAACGATTCCATAATGGGTATCAAAACTTTACGATTAAATTGTGTGTGTAAAAATTAAATAACAATTATAAATTTTTACCTCCAATCTCGAATCGAGATTTTGGACACCAACAGATTGCTCTGCTCTTGTTGTATATCCCTGGAACTGATGGACGAACTGTTCTTCAATCAGGTCCACGAACGGATAATTAATCCCTCTGATAGATTGCAATAGAAAATCTATCAGAAGTTTCTACGAAGAGAATTAACGAATTTGATCCGTTAAACCAGACTGTAATTCAAAATTTACAGACTGGATTTTCACGAGCAGAGGGGAGGGGGCGGCCACTGTCAGAGAAAAATACTAGGTTTTTCGAAAATTTGTGACCTATTGTGTCTAATTTCTGTACTGCAATAACTTATTTATAATGTAGGCCGCTAACAGCTTAGGGCCCATTAGTCATAAGTTCAAGCCCGACAAGCAAAGCCCGCATGTTCAGAAATTAATATAAAATTCATCATGACTCCGATTGATAAACCGATTTCACCAATGTGCACAGAAACCATTTCTGCACCTTTTAAAGTCAAGATAAATTTTTCTGAATCCGAATTCAGTGATTTCCAAAAATGCCCATCCCTATGTCATTTTAGGAAATCTTACTCCTCTACTCTTAAATAAGAAGTCCAACTTCTTTGTTCATTAAATTTAACTCTTTAAATTTAACTATCTCAACGGGGATTAAAAATCCATTACTCTGTGTGACCCTCAATGGTTCAGGGATACAGCTAGCCGTGGGCTCACAACTCCTTGTGACTCGGAACAACAATTTCCGACTTGCCCATCGAATCATGGTAAGAGCGCCTAGCAACATCGCCCCATGATTCCCTAGGTATCACTGATAGTGCCTGCAAGAACCAATAGATTTTGGTTAGCGTACAGTACGGTCCCTTCATCCATATATCCCGATCGAATCAACAACCATTGGTAAATCGAGAGTCGTTCGAGATTCGATAACTATGCAATACATCTTGAAGATCAAATAGTGACATCGCATGTGCTACTAAGAAACCATTTCTTAAACCACATCATGTACTCTGGCCAGAGATTCGTCACACTAATATCTCCTCAGATCGCATAGGATATCCACACTCGCAAGTATGTGGTGAATCCTTGAAAACAAAGCATCGACTCCTATATGTGTTGTAACTGTACCCAATCCCGACACCTGATGACCCCAATAGAGTCGGTAAACGAGTCAAAGCACAGTACTAGCATATAGAGTCTCAATGATGTTTCAAGTAGTAAGGACTAATGGTGTACAACCAAAACCGCGGACTTTATCCACTCGATAAGTGATAACCACTTGGAAATTCCGGATATGGTAGTTCGATCATTCATCATATGAATATCCATTTGCATGCTTCGAACATCTCTATGTTCCCTACCAATGAAACGTGGTACTCTGCATCGCAAATGCTAGTCTCAAACTCGAGCGATCCTTATCCTTATTATCGGACGGCTCAATTGACTAGGAACAGTTTAGAATATACAGTGACTATAAGATGTGTTTCATGATAAACATCCCCATGTTCTACCACATCTTACATACACTATAGTATATTCAAGGTCTTTATCAAAACAACAATAGTATATCACAATATAACAATATGAAGAAAGATAAAATCATTGCCATTAATAAAAGTGTAAATAATATTAAACAAAAGATTGTTTATACAAAGAGTCATCAAAGCCCTTAGCCACAAGTTGGCTCACCGGGCACCCACTCTTTCACCTGTATCTATCAAAACATGAGCAGAATGACCGAAAATCGAACAGTTACCTGCTATGACATCGTCAGGTGCTGCCTGAGCCTGATCCTCTGTCAATGCAAAGACTCGTGCTTGCTGTCTCGGAGGCTGATTTGCACTAGAGCTACCTCCCTGTCTGTTCTGCTGTTGCTGAGGTTGGAAAGAGTGCACTGCAGACGACTGCCTCTCCGGCTGAGCTGCAGGTCTAGACGAACTCCCACTCTGAGCTCTATCTCTATTACGTTGAGGGCACACCTTAGAGAAGTGTCCCGGTTGCTGACATGTGTTACAATTGCCGAAGACTCCCACACACTGATCCGGTGAGTGTCTTCCTCCACACTTGCTGCAGTACAAGGATGATGACCCAGAACTCGGTCCTGAACCGAATTGCTTCGAACCACTGGAACTGGACGAACTGTTTCCTTGCCTCTTGAACTGTTTACCTCTTGCTTTGTACTGATCCTTTCTGTTTCCCCCACTGCTACCACCTTCATACCTCTGCTGCTGGTTCTGATGTTGAGGTGGCTGATTTTGATACTGAGATGGTTGGTTCTGATACTGTCTCTGTTGCTGAGGTGCTACCTGGTTACCTCTTTGCCTCCACAAGCCTGCTTCCGCTCCCTTTGCGTAATTCATAGCATCCGCAAAGTTGTTAGGTCTGTTGGTGTTTACCAACATGAAGACGCCGGGGTACAAACCATTGATGAACTGATCTTCCTTAGCTTCTTCATCTCCGGCAATTAGCGGTGTAAAACGCAACAGACTATCGAACTTAGCCACGTACTCTTCAATATTCAGATTTCCTTGCCTCAGATTGGCAAACTCTGCTCCCTTATCTTTACGATACGAGATAGGGAAAAACCGCTTATAAAACTCAGATTTAAAAAGAGTCCAAGTAACCTCTGTACCTCTACTCTCAAATGCTTTCTTTGTCATGATCCACCAGCTCTTAGCACCACCACGCAGCTGATGAATTACTAACCTGATTCGGCGGTCGTCTGTGTAGTCAATGGAATCAAACAACTGATCCATATCATCCAACCAACTCTCACAGTCAACTGGATTTTCTGAACCCATCAACAATGGCGGATTGAACGACTGAAACCTCTTCAGCAAAGTTTCCATAGGAGTCGCTGAAGCATCCAACTGATCAACCTCAGTGCTAGCTTGCTCAGTCGCAGGGATAACTGGCGGTGTGTTTCTGTTTATCACTCGACGAGAACCCATCTGATAATCAAAGGTTAGGACACGAGATATCTCAATCGCTACAATCAGTGCCCTTACAACCGCTTGGAATACCGGATACCAGTCGGTAACAGAAACAGTTATATCTCAAGTAGATCATGCTTTATAAATTAAATCACATAACCAAGTAATTCAATAATTCTCAATATAAAGCATGCTCGCATGAAATTAAGTACATAGTTAAAATAATTCAAACACATGCGAGGAGACAATACACGCAGACTCGATCAACCCGCTCACTCTAGTTCGACCAAGAATCTTAACGCTCTGATACCACTTAATGTGAGACCTCGTTTCTAAACAACTAATATCAGACAACAAGCGATAAGTAATCAAGAACCAAATATATTTATTATTATTTTTTTTTTAAAAGGAGGCTCGCGCGCCCGCGCTGACATCAGCGCGCCCGCGCCTACGCCCCTCAAAACCCAGCGCACCCGCGCCAAAGGAAGCGCGCCCGCGCTCATACCTCGCAAAGAGGCCGCGCGCCCGCGCCGTCCACTCGCCCAGAAAGGTTAAGGCACTGTAATAAACTCAATCAAAACCTAAACACTTGCATTAAGAGTAATTGACATTCCAATAACAATACAAGAAAGGTTTAGGGAAGAGCAACATTCAATTCAATAGAACCTACATCGTTTCTTGCTTACAAAACATATACGAGAAGTTCGAATGACTAAACATGATCGCAAAACATAACTAGGTTGACATGCTGATTCGACTTCTAAACGAGTCTCACTTCTATCTCTTGCTCTGGACGCTAACCAGGTCTATGCTGACTTGATCCTGCCCTTCCTGTTGCCAAGTACACATACAAAACAAAGCAACAGCCGGATAACCGGTGAGAATGATAATCCCAGTAAAAGCAACATATCAAGTAATGAATATACAACATGCTATCAAACCACATATTCAAGTCGAAGTTAATGATATGCATGTCTTTAAAAGCAGGATATCGATTCTGATAAACACGGGAGTATTGCTCTGTTTTTGGGATCCCGAGGATGAGATCACGTAACGACTCACCGACTCTCCCAATCGAGGTGGTGCCACGTATCCCACTCCTCTAGACTTTGAGCAACCATAATGAGTATGCTAGCACTAGGTGAAATACTACAACCTAGGCCACTCATCCATAGTTCCCAAACGTCTAACAAAAAGGGCGGTTCTGCCCGCTGAATTCAAAGTAGGCTCAAGATGAATGCATAACAGAAACATAAACATAAGCCACATAACAAAAACTCAATCAATCAACAAATACAAGTTCCACGTGCTAGAACAAGTATCAATGCAATATGTGATTTAAAAAGGGGAAACTCGAGAACCAACAGTCCCGAGTATGCTATCCCGCTACGATGACTGCTTTTACCTTTCAATGCAGTAGTCCAACTCTGGATAAGCTACAACAAAAGGTTTAATCAACAACTAAACAATCCAACAACAAAGGCAACGGTTCAAGGTAAACTCTTTACCGTTCTTCGTCCAATTCTCGATGACCAATGCTGCTAACACAGGGCTTGACAACTCCAAACGAATCTGTTCAGATACAATCAAAGATCAATTACCATGATCGACTTACAAGAAAGTTCAACAACTTCAAAAACGGTTCAAATCTCCAAAACTCAAACCGACGGCATAACGACTATAACTGAACAAACCGACAACGCAGACAGCAGTTCAATAGCGATATAACCTCATAAAAATTCTAAGACAACCAAAAAAAAGCAAACCCATCAATCTCAAAATCCACATTTTCGAAAATGGCTTCCAAAAATCATAACAAATCCGAACTTCGCTATAATTCAAAACCGACAGATAATAAACGATCAGAACTCTGTAGAGAACAACATACTCGAATCTCAAATGATTCTAACAACATCCAAAAACTAGAATGTATCCGATCGTAGAAAAACTTACGATATAACGGAGCTCTCGCTGCAGTGATCGCTAAACTGCCTTCAGAAATAAATTCCAACGGCCGGATCGTGCTCGGACTGGAATCACAAAGCTTGGAAAAACTTGGAGGCGTGAGAATGGAGGGAGACGGCTTGGAGGGGATGAAGAAGACTTTGTCAACCAATTTCTAAGAGTAGATAATATATAAAATCCACAATTTGCGTTTTAGTCCCTGAAAAATCCAATTTTTGCAAAAAGGACCCTGATCAAAATCAAGTCGGCTCTAGAACTCTGAAATCTCCGATTAACTCAAATAAACTTATTTAAGATAAAAATGGGGCGTTACATAAAGACAGATTTTCTTAATGGCAACATTAAAGAAGAGATTTATATGTCTCAACCAGAGGGGTTTACATCCATGGGAAGTGAGAATAAGTTATGCAAACTTCAGAGATCTATTTATGGTCTCAAACAGGCATCAAGAAGTTGGAACTTCAGATTTGATGACACTATCAAAGAGTTTGGTTTTGTTAAAAATCCTGAAGAACCATGTGTGTATAAGAAAGTTCATAGGGATGCGGTAACATTCCTACTACTTTATGTTGATGACATTTTACTCATTGGGAATGATGTAGGAATGCTGCAATAAACTAAAGTTTGGTTATCCAGTAAATTCTTGATGAAAGATATGGGTGAAGCATCCTATATATTGGGCATAAAGATCTATAGAGATAGAACAAAAAGGATGTTGGGTTTGACCCAAGCCACCTATATAGATACCATACTGAGGAGGTTCTCTATGGAAGAGTCCAAGAGAGGACATATACCAATGTGTCATGGAGTTTATCTATCTGAGTCAATGTGCCTTAAAAATGACGAGGAGATAGAGATAATGACACGCGTACCGTACGCATCAGCCATTGGTAGTGTCATGTATGGTATGATTTCAACAAGGCCTGATGTTGCATTTTCTTTGAGTGTCACGAGTAGATATCAGGAAAACCCCGGTCCAATGCATTGGAAAGCTGTGAAAGATATTCTGAAATACTTAGGAAGAACTAAGGATATGTTCATAGTATACGGGGGTGGAGAATTAAAATTGGAAGTCTATTCCGGCTCTAGCTTCCAATCAGATGTGGATGATTCGAAATCAACCTCTAGATTTATATTCACGCTAAATGGTGGCGCTGTCTCTTGAAAGAGTGGGTGCCCGGTGAGCCAACTTGTGGCTAAGGGCTTTGATGACTCTATGTATAAACAATCTTTTGTTTAATATAATTTACACTTTTATAATGGCAATGACTTTATCTTTCTTCATATTGTTATATTGTGATATACTATTGTTGTTTTGATAAAGACCTTAAATATACTATAGTGTATGTAAGATGTGGTAGTGCATGGGGATGACTATCATGAAACACATCTTATAGTCACTGTATATTCTAAACAGTTCCTATTCGATTGAGCCGTCCGTTAATAAGGATAAGGATCGCTCGAGATTGAGACTAGCATTTGCGATGCCGAGTACCACGTTTCATTGGTATGGAACATAGAGATGTTCAAAGCATGCAAATGGATATTCATACGATGAATGATCGAACTACCCTATCCGGAATTTCCAAGTGGTTATCACTTATCGAGTGGATAAAGTCCGCGGTTTTGGTTGTACACCATTAGTCCTTACTACTTGAAACATCATTGAGACTCTATATGCTAGTACTGTGCTTTGACTCGTTTACCGACTCTATTGGGGTCATTAGGTGTTGGGATTGGGTACAGTTACGACACATATAGGAGTCGATGCTTTGTTGTCAAGGATTCACCACATACTTGCGAGTGTGGATATCCTATGCAATATGAGGAGATATTAGTGTGACGAATCTCTGGCCAGAGTACATGATGTGTTTTAAGAAATGGTTTCTTAGTAGCACATGCGATGTCACTATTTGATCTTCAAGATGCATTGCATAGTTATCGAATCTCGAACGACTCTCGATTTACCAATGGTTGTTGATTCGATCGGGATATATGGATGAAGGGACCGTACTGTACACTAACCAAAATCTATTGGTTCTTGCACGTACTATCAGTGATACCTAGGGAATCATGGGTCGATGTTGCTAGGCGCTCTTACCATGATTCGATGGGCAAGTCGGAAATTGTTGTTCCGAGTCACAAGGAGTTGTGAGCCCACGGCTAGCTGTATCCCTGAACCATTGAGGGTCACACAAGTAATGGATTTTTAATCCCCGTTGAGATAGTTAAATTTAAAGAGTTAAATTTAATGAACAAAGAAGTGGGACTTCTTATTTAAGAGTAGAGGGAGTAAGATTTCCTAAAATGACATAGGGATGGGCATTTTTGGAAATCACTGAATTCGGATTCAGAAAATTTATCTTGAGTTTAAAAGATGCAGAAATGGTTTCTGTGCACATTGGTGAAATTGGTTTATCAATCTGAGTCACGATGAATTTTATATTAATTTCTGAACATGCGGGCTTTGCTTGTCAGGCTTGAACTTATGACTAATGGGCCCTAAGCTGTTAGCAGCCCACATTATAAATAAGTTATTGCAGTACAGAAATTACATAACAGAGGTCACAATTTTCGAAAACCCTAGCTGTTTTTCTCCCTAAGTGGCCGCCCCCCTCTCCCTCTCTGCTCGAAAATTCCAGCCTGTGAATTTTGAATTTGCAGTCTGGTTTAACGGATCAAATTCGTTAATTCTCTTCGTAGAAACTTCTGATAGATTTTCTAGTGCAATCTATCAGAGGGATTCGAATTCTGTTCGTGGACCTGATTGAAGAATTGTTCGTCCATCAGTTCCTGGGATATACAACAAGAGCAGAGCAATCTGTTGGTGTCCATAATCTCGTTTCGAGATTGGAGGTAAAAATTTAATTGTGATTTAATTTTTACACGCACAATTTAATCGTAAAGTTTTGATACCCATTATGGAATCGTTCCATATAAAATTTTTAAACTTCCGCTGCACCGTGTATCAATTCTGATTGATCTGATCACCGTTCTCCAACAGTGGTATCAGAGCCAGGTTGCTCAGATCAAGCGATTAAATTAATCGATTGTACAAAAATTTTTAAGCCTCGGTTTTTGAAACAAAATAAATTTTTTTTAAAATAAAATTTTTTTTTTGGGCAAAACACGGGCAGCGATTGGATCGCTGCCCGGGGGGGGGGGGGGCAGCGAGGGTCGCTGCCCCGGCTGCCCGGCCCGAGCCCCTTTGGGGCGCGGGCAGCCCGGGAGCGTCCCGGGCGGCCCGGGAAAAATTAATTTTTTATTTTAAATTAAAATTTTAATATGTTAAAATTCTATTTTTGGTCCGATCGAAAATTGTTTTTGATTGTTCCACGAGGCGTCGGATCGAATTGTTCGATTCCAAAAATTTTAAAATTGATTTTTGAATAAATTTGAATTTTTGGAAAATTTATAGATTTTATCCGTTAAATCAGATTTTATGAAATTAATTATTTTTGGTACAATTGATGATAAGATATGATCTTATGGAAATATTGAGTAAAATATGATTTTATGTATAAAATTGGATTTTATATGTAAAATATGATTTTATTTGATAAAAAGATAAAATATGATTTTGTATGTAAAATAAGATTTTATATATGGAATATGATTTTATCCTTTTAATTTAATTGCCATTGCATGTTATCCAATAAATTAATTTTGAATTAAATATTATTGGATAAGGATGATCGATTGCCATGACCAATTTTGTAGGTGTATGTTAGGAATTTACATTTGTTTTTATTGTTGTTGGATTTATTAATGGGCCTGGTTTATGGCCCAATATGAATTGTCATATGTAATAAAAGTGGGCCTGGTTTATGGCCCGTTCCCACCCCTTAAAATGTATCCCCTACTTGTCATATTTATTTATTGTAAATACATTAGACTTAGTGGGAGATGAAGATTTGAAGACGGAGGTGGGCCCAGTAGACAATAAAGACTGAAGAAATGTAAATTGGAAGCTCAATGTAATAGGATTGCATTGCATACCTGTATATTACCTAGGATTGGACTTAGACTCGTGATTGGCAACCACAGGTCGATTAGAAATGGAATCGATCATCCTATATAATATATGATATTATCGTTGTATGCATGTTTTAGACTAAATTGTATGAATCCCGCAAGCATACAAATTTTAAATGATGAGAAAAATTTTCAAAATTAAAATCCCTCATTTTAAATATGATTTAAAATTGATATCAAGATAAATAAAGGAAATTTAAAATTGTTTAAATGTTCCTACCTTCCATCAACGATCAATGTATGAGATGCTACTCGCGGATACGGTCCGGCTCATATTATTGGGGGGGCCCGTTCGTCGGAAAGCTGTACATTGGATCGACAAATGTTGTAAGTTGGGTGGAACTCCCATGGGATCGGCTCATATTATTGGGGGATCCACATGGCGACCGTCCATCACAACTTAATATTGTTGGGTCATCTTGACATGTCACAATAAACGGCGTCATATTATTAGGCCCTTATTGGACATGAGGTAAAAACGTGGAGGTTGCTTTGGAAGCAATTGGGCTCTACCTTTTGAAAATTATGGTTGGCTGATATTATTCGGGACCATAGTTTGTCAATTGGACTCCATGTTTCCACTAAGGAAAACAGTTTCCCGTTTTCACTAGAGGGTAGTGAAATCGTTAAAATAGTGGGAGTGAGATTCATAAAATAAATTTCGCCTATTTTATGTCTTAGTAAATTAATTAAACAATCACTGATAATTGTCTGTTTCTTTTCAGTATTTCATAAAGATGAATTCGCATAATCCACATGTTTCAATTCTCGAACAAAACAAACTTACTGGCGCAAACAATACAGAATGATTCCATAAGTTAAGATTGTCCTAAGTTCGAAAAAGATTTTCTAAGTGTTAGATAAGGCTTCTTCGAAAACAGCCCCGGCTGATGTAACTGACGAAAGGTTGGCCGAACTAGAGAAATTGTTGGACCATGATCTCAAGGCCAAATGTTACATGCAAAATTGGACAAGTCTAAACAAGTTTTCCATCACTGCAAGAAACCCGGTCATTGGAAACGTAACTGCAAGGAATACCTCGAGCAGTTGCGAACTGCAAAGGGTATGTTTTACATTGAAATAAATGTTTTTCTTAATACTACTTCTTGGGTATTGGATACCAGATGTAGATCTCATATTTGCAATGAGTTGCAAATGATGACAAGAAGTAATAGGCTAAGGATGGGTGAGACCCAGTCAAGGCTCGGGAATGGTTCCAGAGTTAAATCCATAGCTATGGGAAATATTTGTTTAATTTTGCAAACCAATTTTAAGTTGTATTATGAGAAAGATATTTTTATTTGTACCAAAGATTTCATTAAAACATTATTTCTATTTCTATGCTTGATAGAGATGGGTTTTCTTGTAATTTTGTGAATGAGATTTGCAATATTTACAAGAATGAATGTTTGATTTGAAGTGGACAATTTAAAAACGATCTATATAACTTTAAATTAAAAGACGTTCCAATAAATTATGTTGATAAACCGGTAACAACGAACAAAAGGAAAATCGATAGCCAAAACCCGGCAAACCTTTGGCATGCTAGGCTAGGTCATATTTCCTCAAGGAGGATGAACAAGCTAGTGGGAGAGGGCATGTTTGATATGTCTGATATTAACTCTCTACCTACTTGTGAGTCCTGCCTGAAAGGAAAAATGACTAAATCTCCTTTTAAGGGGAAACCTGAGCGTAGTCAAAATCTGTTGGATTTGATCCATACAGATGTTTGTGGTCCATTTAGAATTGGTACTCAATTTGGCCACACCTACTTCATTACCTTTACTGATGATTATTCTAGGTATGGGTATTTATATTTAATGAAATATAAGTCTGAAGCATTTGAAAAGTTCAAAGAATTCAAGGCTGAAGTAGAAAACAAGCTAGGTAAAAGTATTAAAGCACTTCGACCGGATCGAGGTGGAGAATACTTAAGTACCGAGTTTTTGGACTATCTTAAAGAGAATGAGATTCTCTCTCAGTGGACTCCTCCTATGAAACCTCAGCTAAATGGTGTATCGGAGCGTTGTAATCGAACTTTGTTGGACATGGTTCGATACATGATGAGCTTCACTGAGCTTCCACTTTCGTTTTGGGGCTACGCGCTTGAAACGGCGGTGTTGTTGTTGAACAACGTCCACACTAAAGCAGTGGACAAAACACCATACGAGTTATGGAATGGCAAAGCTCCTAAGTATTCGTACTTGAGGATTTGGGGATGTCCTGCTTACGTGAAGCAGACAGTGGGAGATAAGTTGGATAGTCGATCCACCTTATGTTATTTTGTAGGGTATCCGAAAAATTTAATCGGATATTATTTCTATCATCCTGATGAAACAAAGGTGTTTGTTTCAAGGAATGCCACCTTCTTGGAGAAGGAGTTCTTATTGGATAAGAAAGGCAAGATGATGGAACTCGAAGAAATTCGAGAAGAACCCGAAATACAAAATAATGATCCTACACCTCAGGAACCATTGATGGACACGCCTATACCTAGAAGATCCGAGAGAACTTCTAGACCTCCTATTCGATATGGTCTTCTTCTTGAAGGGGATCAAGATGAACCCGACGTTGGATGTGATCCAAGAAACTTCAAGGAAGCAATTTTTGATGCAGATTCAAATTTATGGCTTGAAGCTATGCAGTCGGAAATAGATTCGATGCATACAAACCAAGTTTGGTCTTTAGTAGATCCTCCCGATGGAATTGTTCCAATAGGGTGTAAATGGATCTACATGAGAAAGCTTGGGCCTGATGGTAAGGTATTGACCTACAAGGCATGATTGGTGGCGGAAGGTTATACTCAAAGACAAGGAGTTGACTATGATGAAACCTTTTCACCAGTTGCAATGTTCAAGTCCATAAGAATCCTTATTGCCATAGCTGCTTGGTATGACTATGAGATATGGCAAATGGATGTGAAGACTGCATTTCTTAATGGAAACATTAAGGAAGAGATCTATATGACGCAGCCTGAGGGATACACATGCATGAGAAGCGAGCATAAGGTATGCAAGCTTCAGAGATCAATCTATGGTCTCAAACAAGCATCAAGAAGTTGGAACCAGAAATTTGATGAAACAATAAAGGATTTTGGTTTCATCAAGAACCCGGAGGAACCGTGCGTGTACAAGAAAGTAGTTAAGGATGCTGTGACATTCTTAGTACTTTATGTTGATGACATATTACTCATTGGGAATGATGTAGGGATGTTGCAGTCAACAAAGATATGGTTATCAGGTAGATTCTCGATGAAGGATTTGGGTGAGGCATCCTATATTCTAGGGATACAGATCTATAGAGATAGATCTAAGAGAATGATAGGACTCACTCAATCAACTTACATCGAAACCATATTGAAAAGGTTTTCAATGGATGGGTCCAAGAGAGGACATCTACCTATGTGTCATGGAGTTTCTCTATCCAAGTCCATGTGTCCCAAGACTGATGAAGAGATAGAGAAAATGACACATGTACCATATGCGTCAGCCATAGGTAGTATCATGTATGGGATGATATCTACCAGACCGGATGTAGCATTTGCTCTGAGTGTCACGAGCAGATATCAAGCTAATCCCGGTCAAATGCATTGGAAAGCCGTGAAGGAAATTCTTAAGTACTTACGAAGGACTAAGAATATGTTCATGGTATATGGAGGAAGAGAACTGAAATTGGAAGGCTATACCGACTCTAGCTTCCAAAGTGACGTGGATGACTCAAAGTCAACCTCTAAATTTGTGTTCATGCTCAATGGCGGTGCTGTCTCTTGGAAGAGTTCCAAGCAGGACACCACAGCGGATTCCACCACTGAGGCAGAATACATTGCGGCATCAGCTGCTGCTAAAGAGGCCGTTTGGATGAGGAATTTCGTCCAAGAGTTGGGCGTTATTCCTGAAGTTGTTGGTCCAGTCCCGGTGTACTGTGACAACACGGGTGCCATTGCTCAGGCAAAGGAACCAAGGTCTCATCAAAGATCCAAACACGTACTGAGGAAATACCACATCATCCGGGAGATCGTGGAAAGAGGAGACATCACTGTCGAGAGAGTGGCCTCTGCAGACAATATCGCTGATCCACTTACTAAGCCCTTGCCAGGACCATTATTTGACAAATATCGCGAAGCAATGGGTCTACGTAGTATGACTAGTTGGCTTTAGGGAAAGTGGGAGATTGAAAGAGTGGGTGCCCGGTGAGCCAACTTGTGGCTAAGGGCTTTGATGACTCTATGTATAAACAATCTTTTGTTTAATATAATTTACACTTTTATAATGGCAATGACTTTATCTTTCTTCATATTGTTATATTGTGATATACTATTGTTGTTTTGATAAAGACCTTGAATATACTATAGTGTATGTAAGATGTGGTAGTGCATGGGGATGAATATCATGAAACACATCTTATAGTCACTGTATATTCTAAACAGTTCCTAGTCGATTGAGCCGTCCGTTAATAAGGATAAGGATCGCTCGAGATTGAGACTAGCATTTGCGATGCCGAGTACCACGTTTCATTGGTATGGAACATAGAGATGTTCAAAGCATGCAAATGGATATTCATACGATGAATGATCGAACTACCCTATCCGGACTTTCCAAGTGGTTATCACTTATCGAGTGGATAAAGTCCGCGGTTTTGGTTGTACACCATTAGTCCTTACTACTTGAAACATCATTGAGACTCTATATGCTAGTACTGTGCTTTGACTCGTTTACCGACTCTATTGGGGTCATCAGGTGTCGGGATTGGGTACAGTTACGACACATATAGGAGTCGATGCTTTGTTGTCAAGGATTCACCACATACTTGCGAGTGTGGATATCCTATGCAATCTGAGGAGATATTAGTGTGACGAATCTCTGGCCAGAGTACATGATGTGTTTTAAGAAATGGTTTCTTAGTAGCACATACGATGTCACTATTTGATCTTCAAGATGCATTGCATAGTTATCGAATCTCGAACGACTCTCGATTTACCAATGGTTGTTGATTCGATCGGGATATATGGATGAAGGGACCGTACTGTACACTAGCCAAAATCTATTGCTTCTTGCAGGCACTATCAGTGATACCTAGGGAATCATGGGTCGATGTTTCTAGGCGCTCTTACCATGATTCGATGGGCAAGTCGAAAATTGTTGTTCCGAGTCACAAGGAGTTTTGAGCCCACGGCTAGCTGTATCCCTGAACCATTGAGGGTCACACAAGTAATGGATTTTTAATCCCCGTTGAGATAGTTAAATTTAAAGAGTTAAATTTAATGAACAAAGAAGTGGGACTTCTTATTTAAGAGTAGAGGGAGTAGGATTTCCTAAAATGACATAGGGATGGGCATTTTTGGAAATCACTGAATTCGGATTCAGAAAATTTATCTAGAGTTTAAAAGATGCAGAAATGGTTTCTGTGCACATTGGTGAAATTGGTTTATCAATCTGAGTCACGATGAATTTTATATTAATTTCTGAACATGCGGGCTTTGCTTGTCAAGCTTGAACTTATGACTAATGGGCCCTAAGCAGTTAGCAGCCCACATTATAAATAAGTTATTGTAGTACAGAAATTACATAACAGAGGTCACAATTTTCGAAAACCCTAGCTGTTTTTCTCTCTGAGTGGCCACCCCCCTCTCCCTCTCTGCTCGAAAATTCCAGCCTGTGAATTTTGAATTTGCAGTCTGGTTTAACGGATCAAATTCGTTAATTCTCTTCGTAGAAACTTCTGATAGATTTTCTAGTGCAATCTATCAGAGGGATTCGAATTCTGTTCGTGGACCTGATTGAAGAATTGTTCGTCCATCAGTTCCTGGGATATACAACAAGAGCAGAGCAATCTGTTGGTGTCCATAATCTCGTTTCGAGATTGGAGGTAAAAATTTAATTGTGATTTAATTTTTACACGCACAATTTAATCATAAAGTTTTGATATCCATTATGGAATCGTTCCATATAAAATTTTTAAACTTTCGCTGCACCGGGTATCAATTCTGATTGATCTGATCACCGTTCTCCAACATCTCTTGGAAGAGTTCCAAGCAAGACACCGTGGCGGATTCCACCACTTAGGCAGAATATATAGCAGCATCGGATGCAGCTAAGGAGGCCGTTTGGATGAGAAATTTCATCCAAGAGTTGGGTGTTATTCCTTGTGCTGTTGATCCAGTCCCGGTATACTGCGACAACACTGGTGCTGTTGCACAAGCAAAGGAACCCAGATCTCATCACAGATCCAAACATATACTGAGGAAGTTCCACATCATACCGGAGATTGTGGGAAGATGAGACATTATTGTTGAGAGGGTAGCCTCTGCAGATAATGTTGCTGGTCCACTTACTAAGCCCCTGCCTGGACCATTGTTCGAAAAGCATCGCGAAGCAATGAGTTTAAAACTAATGAGTAGTTGGAATTAGGGAAAGTGGGAGATTGTTAGAGTAGGTGCTCATAAGGCCAACTGTTGGCAGGACATTATTGACTCTATGTACAAACAATATTTATTTAATACAATTTATCTTCTGTATATGACAATCTTTATCTCTATACCCATGCAATTTGCATTGATAAAGACCTTGAATATACTATAGTGCATGAAAGATGAGATATCATTGGATGATAGTCATGAAACACATCTTTATTCCATTGTATATTCTAAACATAGTTCATATTCGATTAAGCCGCTCAAAAGAAGGATAAGGGTCGCTTGAGATTGAGACTATCATCTGTGATGTGGAGTACCATGTTTCTTTAGTAATGGACATAGGATATCCGAAGCATACAGATGGTGACACATAGGATGTGTTCATTGAACAACCCTCGTAGGACTTTCCAAGTGGTTATCAGTTTTCGAGTGGATGAAGTCCTGATTATGGTTGTACACCATTAGTCCTTAAGACCCGGGACAACACTAGCCTCTGTATATTAATACTGCACTTTGATCAGTTTACTGGCTCCAGGAGAGCACCATCGTGGCATGGTTGGGTGTAGATATGACATACATGGGAGTCAGTGGTTGTAGTCGTAGATTCACCGCACATTTATAAAATGTGGATATCCTATATGATCTGAGAAAATGATAGTGTATTCAGTCTCTGACCAGGGCATGATATATGTTTTAGGGAAATGGTTTCTCTAGTTACATATACAATATAACTATGCATTATCCAAGAAGATAGAATATAGTTATCGAATCAAAGGAAACTCTCGATATACCAATGGTTGCTGATTCGATCAGGATATATGATATGAAGGGACTGTACTGTACGTTAACCATAATCGACTGGTTCTTGCAGGCACTATCAGTGATACCTAGGAAATCATGGGGCGGTGCTACTTAACGCTCTTACCATGATTCGATGGGTTAAATAAGAAATGAGTTCTGACATTTTATGATCAAGAAGTTGATACATAAAATGGGGCTAAAAGGGTAAGCCCATATAAAGGAATATTTCCTGAATCACAAAAGGTTGTGAACCCACAGCTAGCTGTATCCCTAAACCATTGAGGGTTACACAAGTACTGGTTTTCTTGTTCCCGTTGAGATAATAAATTCAAAGAGTTGAATTTATGATAAACAAATTTGACTGGATCGATAAATAAGCTTATAAATGGTTTATAAGAGCTTATACGAATTTTGAGAGCAATATTAATTAAAAGGGTTTTAATTAATTTTTCCGAGTTGGACTTGGATTTAAGGACTCACACAATATATATAAATGCATATATATATATAATATATTTATTATTGTGGGACCTTATGTTTATAATAATATATATATATTTATATTATATATATATATATATATTATATTATTATAATAATAATAAAATTTAATTAAATGAGTTGTCAGCCGACAACCCATTTAATTTGACTCAATCAATTGAGAATTGATTGAGGCGATAAAAGAGAGCAGAGAAGCTCTCAGAAATAATGTGAAGAAAATTTTTCTTCTCTGCTCGAATCTCTCATCTCGACCAGACGTATTTCTTCATTTTTCTCAACGCAAAATTTCTTCTTCTTCTTAAGTGCGATTTATAAGGGGAACAGGAAATCTGGTCGTGGACCTGATTTGAAGAATGAAGAAAAAATCCAGTTGATTGTTCGTAGGGATATACAACAAGAGCTATTTTCGATTTTTCGAAATAGTTGGAGTCCAGTGAATTTGTTCACCAAAGGTATAACTTCTTAAACTCCCTACGAAGGTTATTTAAACCATATGAGTGTCCAAGCATATTTTGAATGTTAAAATAAAATTTTTAAACTTTCGCTGCGTCTTGGGCACGAGAGATCCGATATCTCAATAGTATGGGCACTACAAGTTTTTAGTGATGCCGTTTGGATTGGCGAATGCTCCAGCTGTCTTTATGGACTTGATGAACAAGATTTTTCGCGATTTTTTGGATAATTTCGTGGTTGTGTTAATCGATGATATCTTGGTGTATTCCCACAGTATGTGTAGCGCAAAATTCTTTATTTCTTAAAATTAAGAAATAAAAAATTGATACAAAGTGATTTAAATAAATATTAGTGAATAGAATCTTTAGATAATCCCTTTATTTTTCTCTTCAATGACAATTTCTTGTGAAATGCGAATTTTTTGAGTGTTTGATCTTCTTGGAAGATGATTTGATATCTTGATAACGTTAATTCGATGGGTTCACACCTTGTTATTGAATTAACCTTCAAAATTTGAAAAGAACGCGATGAACTCCTTGAATCACGCCTTGAATTTTGTTGATCTTGAATTTGGTGAAGAACGAAATCTTCTTGGATTTGAATGAATTTAAATGTGTTTGAAGAATAACGCAATTAATTCCTTGAATCACGTCTTGATCTTCTTGAATTTAATGAATTTGATGAAGAACGCCATGAATTTCGCCTTGATCTTCGTTGATTTCCTTGAACTTCTTGAAGATGACTTGAGAGAAAAATCTTGAATTCTTCTACTCTTTTTCTTCAGTCTTCTCTGTGTTGTGTTTTTCTTTGTTGGTCATCTGCCCCTATTTATAACTGAAGGGTGCAGATTCCTTCCATTTTCATTTGAGGTGTCGCAATTTGATTGGCTCCTCATGATTCATTTGGAGATTATCTTCCATTAATCACAATATTTGATTTTAAATACTAAATATATTAGTATTTTCTTCCATTTGATTCAAGATTTGATTTGAAATACTAAAAATATTAGTAATTCATTCCATTTATTGCAAGATGCAATCTTGATTTAAAAATCTTGATTGATCATAAAATATATTAAAATATCAATTAATTAACTATTTATTTTTTTTGCAGGAGTTTAATTTCCAATAAATTAATAGTCAATTATTTTTATTGATATTTAATATATATATACTTCTTTTGGTATTTTCCACAAATTTAGGCTAGACAAATTTAATTGTCTACAAATGCCCCCTCGAGACTTATTCACATTTTTTTTGAGTGAATAAGTCACGATAAATTATTTCCATAAGTTGGCCTCTTTATTTTTTTATATATATATATTTATACGTGTGCATATATATATATATATATATATATATACATACTATAAAAGCTACTAAGGGCCAGTTTCTTTTCGGTTGCCCATAGCCCTATGATACGTGTTGGGTTGTGCGTACACCATAAGACAGACGTCTTTTGTTTGTCTCTCCACCGCTGAACACAAATAGGGATAAATATGAATGGTTGAAATGTATAATGGCAACCAGTTGTACGCCATCACCTCTTTTGCATTCTTTTTCACTACGTCATTTCTTCACAAATCTTCAAAACTCTTCAACCTGCTCACAGCTGTTTAACCTATCGATCTGCTTTCTACTGCGTTGTCGTGTTTCAGCCTCTTTGGTACTCTACGTGAGAACTTTACCATGTTTCCGCCGCCGCCCACCGATCTGGGTACTGTCGAGTGATTATGCTTCAAATCTCTCTTCTCTTTTCTTTTTTTTTTGGTTCTTCATTAAGCTTTAAACTGCTCTTATCTGTTGTTCTGAATTTTTGATTTGTTATCCTCTCAGATCGTTAACCTAACGATCGCTTTTTACGACGTTCTCGTGTCCTAACGACCTTTTTAACGACATTCTCGTGTTTCAACTTGTCTGGATCATTGCCCTGTTTCCTCCACCTGCCGACCAGGGTATTGCTCTTGTTTTCTATTTTTTGTTTGTCTGTCTGTTGTTTTAAATTTTTTTTGTTTTTCAGTGAGATTTCTTCTTTCCTCTTTGATAATAGTTCTCTTCTGTCACTTGTAGTTACTCTTTGCATTGCGAGTGGTTTCCTTTCAGCCGTGCAGATCTGCTGCAGTTCCCGGTGAGTTTATTTCCGCTTTTTGAAATTTCTTTCAGCCTTCTGTTGTAGTTAGATTTAATGTGATTGTGTTCAACGAATGGTGATGTCGGCATTTTCTTAAAAGAGTGATAACCGTGAGTTCTGCTAAATTTTTTGAACATGTTCTTTATATTTGCCTTTTGTTAACACAAAAACTTTTTAATTTACTTTCTTCCCTAAATATTTGAGGTGTTCACCCGGGTTTTTTAGTTAAAAGATAGTTTAGAATAATTGTAAGAATGTTAAAATTGAAAGTAATAAAAAAGAAAATAAGGATTTATTGAAAATTATATCATTTGTAAGATAAGTATAATATATATTACTGAAATCATGGTTATCACTTTGTTAATTTAAGTAAAAAAATTTTTTTCCTTTTCTTATATCTGTGTTTTATTTAGTTCAGAGCTTCAGATATTTCTTTTTTCCCAGCAAGGGTTCTGCTGATCGTTTTTTAGCTGTGTTTTACTAATACTTATGGTACTAATTTAATGAAAAAAATAACTGGGCTATGCTCGTTTCCGCTTTTCAATAATTATAGATTATGTTTATCACTTCGTCTGACGATTTGCACGCATGTTGTACTAGGAATACTTGGTTACAGAAATTCTTTGGATCACATTACAGAAAATTTGAACAGTGAAATAAATGTTGCGCTCTTCTGCTCGACCACCTTACAGGTTTGTTTTTGTTTTGAATTTTATGTCTGCTAATGTTTTGTATATATGTGTGCCTTCTGCCAATTTTCTATTTAATTGAAGTGTTTGAGCAGCTAGCTGTTTTTTGTTTTATATTAAAGCCTGTTTTTATCAACTTTTTAAACATTATTCACATTGATCATAACTAGGTTGGCACGTTTTCTGATTTACATTTTGCTACACACTTTAAGAAACTTCAATCACCAACTATAAGAATTACTATACTGTCCTCTGTACATTGTGTCAATCTTAGAAGAAAAAAACCTTTGTTTGCATAGTTCAACAGTATTCAATATTCCTCTCTCAAAATTTAAGAATTGCTTAGTTGAAAAAAAAAATTCTTTACTTATGCTTTAATCAACAGCTTCAACGATAGATACATATAGGGATACTTAGTCTTCTCCAACTCTATCATGTAATAGTTTATTACCTTTCTATCATAGTGTGTTTTACATAGTTTAATTTAATTAAACTTTTTATCTTAGTTCTTACCATTGAAAATCATAAATATCACTATAGTTAGCTTACATTAGTATACCTTATCCAACACTTTAAGTTTGCTGTTATGCCAACAAAAACTTCTAAAAGAAAATACAGTAGTGTCGAAGATCGTAGACTGGCTAAAAATGTTCGCCATAAAGAACAAAAAAAATTTATAATTTCAAATAGAACTTGTCAACAAAATGTTGATGTTGATCCATTAACATACGTAGTGAGTAGTCCATATTTACTGCCTAATGTTCCAAACTGCAAATTTTGTGATGCACATCGTATTTATTTGGAACCACCAACATTTTTCTGCTCATTATGAGATGTAAATCTTTCAAACACTGAAATTCCTGATAACTTAATTCAGCTATATCTTGGTAATGTTGGTGATGCTAAAGAGTTTATTAACTGTGTTCGTAGTTATAATAATATGTTTGCATTCACATCAATGGGTGTACATTGTGACAAAACTTTAGCTACAAGACATGATGGGATTTACACATTTCGCGTTCAAGGTCAGGTTTACCACTTCATGGATCAACTCATACCATCAAATAATCAGAATCCCAAAAACTTGCAGCTCTATTTTTTTGACACTGAACATGAGGTTTTGAATCGAATGTATATTAGCTCTAAAGTTAAAGAACCTCTTGTACAAAAAATAACTCGTATTTTAAGTGTGAATCGTTACGCAAATTTCTTCCGAAGTCTTAGTGATATTCAAAATTTGTACGATTATAAAATTGCTTTACAAGCTGATCCTATTATCGATCAACATGTTTTTAATAAACCTACTGTATCCCAAGTTGCTGGAATTTGGTTAGAAAGTGATGAAGGAAACGAATATTCAACTCAACACATACTAATATATCCAAAAAATTCTCAACCTCAAATAATTAAACAATACTTTTCTTGTTATGATCCTATGCAATATCCTCTTATTTTTCCAAATGGAGAACCAGGTTGGCACCGAAATATTAAAAGACTAAATGAAAGACAAAAAAAAAAGCACTCCAACACCAAAATGCGATGGTGAATGCTTTTATAACATTCAAAATTGCGCAAGTACAAGCTCCTCAAATAGAACAGAAAACCACAGGTTAATGGTGTCTGCTCGTGAATATTATTGCTACAAGTTACAAATACGTAAAAATGATAAATCTTTCTTGCTACATACTTGTAGACTTCTACAACAGTATATAATAGATATGTACATAAAAATTGAAACATCTAGATTAGAATTTTTCAGAAGTACAGATATGCAACATCGTCTACATAATGAATTGTACTCTGGATTATTAGACAGTATGTCACAAGGATTTCAAAAAGGTAGTGATATTGGAAAACGTATGATATTACCTGCATCGTTTATAGGAGGACCTAGAGATATGCGAAAAAGATATATGAATGCTATAACTTTAGTACAACGTTATGGAAAACCTGATATTTTCCTCACAATTACTTCAAACCCAAATTGGCCAGAAATCAAAGCTTTATGTTTGCCCTCCGATGAAATACAAAATAGACCTGATTTGATTGCTAGAATATTTTGTGCGAAATTACAAGTTTTAAAAAATGAATTATTTACAAATGCAATTTTTGGTCATGTTATTGCTTATACTTATGTAATAGAATTCCAAAAAAGAGGTTTACCACATGCTCACTTTCTACTCATTTTGAACCAAGCATCAAAAATGTTTTATCCTGAAGCTTTTGATAGAATTGTTTGTGCGGAATTGCCAAATCAGTTAACACATCCATATTTATTCTCATTGGTGATAAAACATATGATATATGGACCTTGTGGTTTACTTAATCCATCATGTGCTTGTATGAAAAACAATTTATGCAAATTTAACTACCCTAAAGATTTCTCAGAAAATACCTAGTATTGTGAGTACCATGTTTCATTGGTAGGGGACATGGAGATGTCCAAGCATGCAAATAGGTACTCCTTGTAGAATGCACTGAACAACCCTCCCTAAAGGACTTTCCAAGTGGTTCTCACTTATCGAGTGGAGAAGTCCTAGTTTATGGTTGTACACCACTAGTCCTTATGACCTGGGACAACATGAAGACTCTATATGCTAGTGCTTCACTTTGACTTGTTTACCGACTCATCTTGGGTCATCAGGTGGCAATGTTGGGTGTTGTGACGAAACATATAGTAGTCAATGCATTGTAGTCGGGGATTCACCGCTTACCTACGGGTATGGATGTCCTATGTAATCTCATGCATACGTAGCTTGAAATCTCTGATCAGAGTAGGTGGTAATTAAGAAAAGAGTTTCTTGAATTACACTTTCGATGCAACTACGACATGACACATAGTTATCGATTCAATGACAACTCTCGATAAACCAATGGTTGTCGAATCAGTCGGGATATATGAGTTGAAGGGACCGTACTGTACACTAACCATAATTGATTGGTTCTTGCAGGCACTATCATTTGATACCTAGGGAGTCATGTAAGCGATGCTGCTAGACATTTCACATGACTGGTTGGGTACTATCAGACTTGAGTTTTCTGACATTCTTATTATCAATGAGTTGATCAATAAGAATGGAGCTATATAGGGTATGCTCATATAAGGAACTTGTTGATCCCGAATCATATGGAGATGTGAACCCACTGCTAGTTGTATCAGTGAACCATTGAAGGTCACACAAGTACTAGCTTTCTAGATCCCGTTGAGATTAAAATAAGTTCAATGTGTTGAACAACTTATAAAGGAGTTTATAAGTAACATAAATTAGAAGTTTGACTTCTAAATTGGAGAATGAATGGAATAAGTAACTTTTAATTTGTGAATGTGTTCCAAGATTAAAAGTTGACTTAAAATAATTAGTTTATGAAAATGGTGATTTTTTAAACTATTATTTTGAACTTAGTTAATTAATTCAAGTGTTGAATTAATTTAACACTAGTAATCATTTTAATGTATAAATAATTAAACACTATTGAGTCTAGTAGAGCTCAAATAAAATAGTGTTATATAATTATTGTTACTAGTGTACTTGAATGAGTTCAAGTTGAATTTAATTAATTGATTAAACTTAAATGAGTTTGGGTTTAATGATTAATTAAAATAAGTTCAAATACCTTTTAAATATATATATATATATATATATATATATATTTATATATGTATATATATAGGCGTGTATATATATATATATGTGTGTGTGTGTGTGTAATGGAATTTGAAGGGTTGGAAGATGGTTTACAATTTTCCATGCAAGTCTTGTGTTTTTCCATGCATGTTTAATTGTATTCTTTAATCTTTGGCCATCAATATATTATTATACACACATTACACAATTCATTCCATTCCAAGGAACCATAGTGGCCGAACACTTGTCAAGTGTTTTCTCCAAGTTTTTCTTTCATTTTTGAGGGAGAAGAAAAATGATATCTCAATGCTAAATTCTCTAAATATTCTAGTGCATATTTAGAGCGGATCTAGATCGTCTAGTCGTGGACCTAATTCGGAGGCTCAAAGTATTGAATCCATTTTGAGCAAGGTGTGCTCTTGGAAGCTTGTAGATAGTTTCTACCACTTCAAGAGCCTAGTTGATTTTCAACTTGGTTGGAGCCATAAATCAATCTTTGAGATTGATAGGTAAAATTCTAAACACCCTATGGTTGTTTGATTTTGAATGCTACACAAGTGCTCGGATCTCTTTTGTTAAAAATTTTAATATTTCCGCTGCGTTTTCGGGCACGAGTTTACCGATCCCCTTCAGTGGTATCAGATCCTAGGTTACTCTTTTGTGTAGTATTTGTTGGATATTATGTTGAGGTCAATTTCTAACCGCATGAGAAAATCAAGATTTATCAATTTTGAAGCTGTTTTTATAAAATATTTTTTTTATGGTTTCGGGCAGCCTATGGGCTGCCCAAAGGGGTCCTAGGGGCAGCCGTGGGCTGCCCTATACTTTTGAATAAATAAAAAAAAAAATTTGACCGGAATCCTGCGATGGAGTTTCGGTGACGACTATGACGACTTGAGTTTTTCAAAAGGTGTTTTGGAATATCATGTGTCATAGGCCCTAAATTGTTAAATTCATTATAGTTGATTTTTATGAAAAATTAAACTTTATAATATGTGATTTTTGTCATAAAATAAATAGTTAAAGTGTGACTTTGATTATTTATAGTAAATTGTGATTTACAAGAAATTCAATTATAAATAAATTAATTTGAAAGTAAACAAAGGTGTTTGTTTATTTTGTTAATTTATTTTATAATTGTGGTGGTTAGTAATTGGACCAAGATATATAATATTTGATCAATTGATTATTGAGATAATTAATTGATGGTGTATGATATGTGATATTGTGCATGAAGGATGATCAAAAGCCCAAGACCAATTTGCTAGGTGTATGCTAGGATATTTTGTGTTGTATGGTTGTAATAATTATCAAATTATAAAGTGGGCTTGGTTTATGGCTCGTTCCCACCCCATGAGATGTATGCCTATTTGCCATGGATATTTTAATGTAAAATATTTGATAGTGGAAGTTCAAGATTGGGAGATGGTGGGCCATGATGAATTATGAAGATCCAAGACATGTAAATATTGGAAGCTTATGTAATTATTGCATTTGCATCCCGTGCATTACCTAGGATTGGACCTTGGCCCGTGTTTGGCTCACACAGGCCGAATAGTTTTGGGGCGATTGATCATCCTTGTTTATAAGTATGTGCGTTATTATTTTATAATAACAAAGTTGCATGAATCCGGCAAACATACGATCATACATGGCGATCTTTAAAATTAATGATGAGACCTTTTCAAAATTAAAAACACTCATTTTGAATTAGATTCAAAATTTATATCAAGCCCGAAAAGGGGAATTATAAATGTGTTTATAATTTCCATGTTTTCCATCGACAATGGATGCATGACGAACGCTACCCGTATTCAATACTCGGCTCATATTATTGGGGGTTTGGATGCCGGAAATCTGTGACATCCATTGACATGGTGATGTGAACTACGTGGAACTCCCATGACTTCGGCTCATATTATTGGGGGAACTCATGACGACCGTCCATTATGGTTCGATATCAATGGGTAAGGCTTGACACGTAAAGATGAACGACGTCATATTATTGGGTCCTAATCAAGCGTGAGATAAAAGTTTACGTAATGGTTGCATGAAGATGCAATTGGAAACTACCTTTTAGAAATTGTGGTTGGCTGATATTATTCGGGATCATGATTGGCTAATTGGACCTTATGTACCTACTGAGGAAATGAGTTTCCCGTTTTCACTAGAGGGTAGTGAAAATGTCAAAACAGTGGGAGTAAAAATTTATAAAGTTAAAGTTCATACTTTATATCTTATTAAATATTTTAAAATAGTCATTGACATTTATATGTTATTATAATGTCATCAATTAGCAATCCGTTGTCTGCAATACTCGACAAACATTTACTGACCGGTCCAAATTACCTCGATTGGCTAAGAAATCTGAAAATCGTCTTGAACTCGGAAAGGATTGCATATACACTTAATAAGTCGCCCCCTGCTGAGGCTCCGACTGGATGTAGCCCTGCTGAGCTACAGATTTTCAAGGATTGGTGTGACCATGACTTGAAATCTAAGTGTTATATGCTGAGTTCTATGTCCGATAAACTGTAGAGGCATTTTGAGGATGCTAAAAATGCTGCTGACATTCATTTGCATCTCAAAGTGCTCTTTGATGAGCAAGCATGCCTGCTTTGGAATGGACATTATATGCGTAGCTGCAAGGAATATCTTGACCAGAATGGTTCTGGAAATGATACGTTCTACATTGAAGTGAACATTTGACTTAACTCTTCTTCTTGGGTATTGGATACCGGCTGTGGCTCACATCTCTATAATGATTTACAGTTGATGGCAAGAAGTAGGAGACTCAGAGATGGGGAGACCTTCTTGAGGATGGGCAATGGGGCAAGAGTTTCAGCCAAAGCTATTGGAGATGTTTATTTATTGTTGGACAATGATTTTAAATTATGTTTAAGAGATGTTTTGTTTGTACCAGATTTGGTGAAAAACATTGTTTCCATTTCTATGCTTGATAATGATGGATATTCTTGTTTATTTGGCAAAGGTGTTTGCAATATTTACAAGAATGAATGTTTAATTGGTACAGGACAATTGGAAAACGATCTCTATAATTTAAAATTAAAAGATATTCCTATGTATAATGTCCAAGAGATATCAACGACATCCAAAAGAAAACAAGATACTCTGAATCCAGCACACTTGTGGCATGCTCGATTAGGTCATATATCTTTTAAAAGGATGAACAAGCTAGTGGGAGAAGGCATGTTTGATATGTCTGATATTAATTCTCTTACTACTTGTGAACCCTGTCTAAAAGTAAATATGACCAAAATTCCCTTTAAGGGCCATGTGGAGCGAGCCAAAGGACTGTTGGATTTTATCCATACAGATGTGTGTGGTCCACTTAGCATCACCACTAAGCACGGACATTCTTACTTCATTACCTTTACCGATGACTTCTTTAGGTATGGGTATGTGTATTTGATGAAATACAAATCTGAAGCTTTTGAAAAGTTCAAAGAATTCAGAAATGAAGTAGAAAAACAATTGGGATGAAGCATCAAGTCACTTCGATCGGATCGAGGTGGTGAGTACTTGAGTACTAAATTCCAAGAGTATCTTAGGGAGAATAGGATTCTCTCACAGTGGACTCCTCCTGGTACACCTCAGTTGAATGGTGTTTCAGAACGTCGTAACCGGACTTTGATGGACATGGTTCGGTCTATGATGGGGTTCACGGAGTTGCCGCCATCTTTTTGGGGATATGCGCTTGAGACAGCGGCATTGTTGTTGAACAATGTCCATTCAAAGGCAGTTGATAAAACACCATATGAGATATGGATGGGAAAATCTCCAAAGTATTCTTTTCTAAGAATATGGGGATGTCCTGCTTATGTGAAGCAGATAGTGGGAGATAAATTGGATGCTCGATCCATTTTATGCTACTTCGTGGGATATCCAAGGAATTCGGTTGGATATTATTTCTATCATCCCAAAGAAACAAAGGTGTTTGTTTCTAAGAATGCAACCTTCTTGGAGAAGGAAGTTCTATTAGATAGAAAATGGGAGATGATAGAACTCGAAGAAGTTCGAGAAACACCCACGATTGTGGAACCCATACCCGAACAACCAAGAGAGGAGATACAAGTTCCTAGAAGATCCGAGAGGATCTCGAGACCACCTGTGAGGTATGGTCTGCTTCTTGAAGAGGGCCATGATGAGCCTGACCATGGATGTGATCCAAGGACCTTCAAGGAAGCATTGTCTAATGCCGATTCATCCAAGTGGCTTGAAGCTATGGAATCTGAGATGAATTCCATGTATTCGAACAAAGTGTGGAATCTTGTGGATCCACCTGAAGGAATTGTTCCTATAGGGTGCAAATGGATTTACAAGAGGAAGCTTGGGACGGATGGGAAGGTCGTGACCTTCAAGGCTTGATTGGTAGCAAAAGGTTATACTCAAAGGCAAGGAGTTGACTTTGAAGAAACTTTTTCTCCAGTCGCAATGTTCAAGTCTATAAGGATAATGCTAGCCATTACTGCATGGTATGACTATGAAATATGGTAGATGGATGTGAAGACAGCTTTTCTTAATGGGGATATTAAGGAAGAAATTTACATGTCTCAACCTGAAGGGTTCACATCTATCGGAAGTGAGCATAAAGTATGCAAACTTCAGAGATCTATTTATGGTCTCAAACAGGCATCTAGGAGCTGGAACCTCAGATTTGATGGTAAAATCAAAGAGTTTGGGTTTACTAAGAATCCTGAGGAACCATGTGTATATAAGAAGGTCAGTGGGAGTGCTGTGACATTCCTGGTACTTTATGTTGATGACATTCTACTCATTGGAAATGATGTAGGAATGTTGCAATCAACTAAAGTATGGTTATCGAGTAAGTTCTCGATGAAGGACTTGGGTGATGCATCTTTTGTATTGAGAATACAAATCTATCGGGATAGATCGAAAAGATTGCTTGGTCTCACCCATTCCACATACATTGATACCATCGTGAAGTGGTTCTCGATGGATGAGTCTAAGAGAGGACATCTACCAATGTGTCATGGCATGTCTCTATCCAAATCCATGTCTCCCAACAATGATGCAGAGATAGAGATGATGACAAGCATTCCATATGCATCTGCAATTGGTAGTATCATCTATGCGATGATATCTACACGTCCTGACGTGGCCTTTGCACTAAGTGTTACAAGTTGATATCAATCGAACCCTGGTCTTCCACACTGGAAAGCTGTGAAAGACATTCTCAAGTATTTGAGAAGGACTAAGAATATGTTCTTGGTTTATGGGGGTGGAGAACTAAAATTGGAAGGCTATACCGACTCTAGCTTCCAAAGCGATGTTGATGATTCGAAGTCAAATTCCGGTTTTGTATTCATGCTCAATGGTGCTGCTGTTTGTTGGAAGAGTTCCAAGCAAAACAGCACTGCGGATTCAACCACTGAGGCAGAATATATTGCTGCATCCGATGCTGCAAAGGAAGCTGTTTGGATTAGGAATTTCGTCCAAGAGTTGGGCGTTATTCCTAATGGACTTGATCCAGTCCCGGTATATTGTGACAACACTGGTGTCATTTCTCAGGCAAAAGAACCAAGGTCTCATCAGAAATCCAAACATGTACTGAGAAAATACCACGTCATCGGGGAAATTGTGGAACGAGGAGATGTCTTGTTAGACAGAGTCGCCTACGCAGATAATGTTGCTGATCCACTAACTAAGCCTTTACCAAGACCATTGTTCGAAAAGCATCGCGAATCAATGGGTTTGAAGAATATGAGTAGTTGGCTTTAGTGCAAGTGGGAGATTGTTAGAGTAGGTGCCCGTCGAGCCAATTGTGTTGGCCGATGGTCCTTGAGAGAACTCTTGTATGACAATCTTTATTTTAATAATATTTTACATTATTTAATTTGGCATATCTTTATCTTTATACCCATGCTAGCTGCATAGATAAAGCCCTTGAATATACAAATAGTAGAAAGAATATGAGATGGTCATGTGATGACTATCATGAAACTCATATTTGGAATACTGTATATTCTAAACTGTTCCTAGTCGATTCAGCCGCCATAAAGAAGGATAAAGGCCGCTCGAGCTTGAGACTAGTATTTGCGATGTGAGTACCATGTTTCATTGGTAGGGGACATGGAGATGTCCAAGCATGCAAATAGGTGCTCCTTGTAGAATGCACTGAACAATCCTCCCTAAAAGACTTTCCAAGTGGTTCTCACTTATCGAGTGGAGAAGTCCTAGTTTATGGTTGTACACCACTAGTCCTTATGACCCGGGACAACATGGAGACTCTATATGCTAGTGCTTCACTTTGACTTGTTTACCGACTCATCTGGGGTCATCAGGTGGCAATGTTGGGTGTTGTGACGAAACATATAGGAGTCAATGCATTGTAGTTGGGGATTCACCGCTTACCTATGGGTATGGATATCCTATGTTATCTCATGCATACATAACTTGAAATTTCTGATCAGAGTAGGTGGTAATTAAGAAAGGGGTTTCTTGAATTACACCTTCGATGCAACTACGACATGACACATAGTTATCGATTCAATGACAACTCTCGATTAACCAATGATTGTCGAATCGGTCGGGATATATGAGTTGAAGGGACCGTACTGTACGCTAACCATAATTGATTGGTTCTTGCAGGCACTATCATTTGATACCTAGGGAGTCATGTAAGCAATGCTGCTAGACGTTTCACATGACTGGTTGGGTACTATCAGCCTTGAGTTTTCTGACGTTCTTATTATCAATGAGTTGATCAATAAGAATGGAGCTATATAGGGTATGCTCATATAAGGGACTTGTTGATCCCGAATCACATGGAGATGTGAACCCACTGCTAGTTGTATCAGTGAACCATTGAAGGTCACACAAGTACGAGCTTTCTAGATCCCGTTGAGATTAAATTAAGTTCAATGTGTTGAACAACTTATAAAGGAGTTTATAAGTAAAATAAATTAGAAGTTTGACTTCTAAATTGGAGAATGAATGGAATAAGTAACTTTTAATTTGTGAATGTGTTCCAAGATTAAAAGTTGACTTAAAATAATTAGTTTATGAAAATGGTGATTTTCTAAACTATTATTTTGAACTTAGTTAATTAATTCAAGTGTTAAATTAATTTAACACTAGTAATCATTTTAATGTATAAATAATTAAACACTATTGAGCCTAGTAGAGCTCAAATAAAATAGTGTTATATAATTATTGTTACTAGTGTACTTGAATGAGTTCAAGTTGAATTTAATTAATTGATTAAACTTAAATGAGTTTGGGTTTAATGATTAATTAAAATAAGTTCAAATACCTTTTAAATATATATATATATATATGTATATATATAGGTGTATATATATATATATATATATGATATATATATATGTGTGTGGGTGTGTAATGGAATTTGAAGGGTTGGAAGATTGTAGTGACCCTTACCCAGATCACCTACTAAACAGAACTTAGGCATGCAATTAACTTAATAAAACAGATATCAGAATAAAACTGCGAAATCCAATAACATTATACAATCCCAAGTAAAGGAATCTGTAATTATCCAATATTATACAACCAAATCGAATAGCTGTATAAACCCAAACAACAGTAATAAAACCTAGACGAAGCTCCAGCTGGCCAACCATTGACTAGCCCCTCCTGGATCCACCCTCCTCGTCCAATCGCAAACCTGCCCCATGGAATAGGGTGTCCAGAAAATACAGAGTACGAGACGTGAGCATACAACGCTCAGTACGAGAGTATGAGTATACATGCATGCAAAGTGAACTCCCTATAGACTCGAGGTCAAGGATCAGATAACAGAGACAGACCGGGCCCTGGTATGTAGCACGCTGTGCCGTCGCTTCAGGAGGTGGCTCCCATACAGAGATAATCGTGGATACGCCGGACCCAAATCGATGGAAGTCCATCCACTAACAGGATAGGGTACAACCCTACTAACAGACATCTCGAAGGAGATACAGCAAGATGCAAATGAATGCAGCATAATATCATGGCATATAAATCATGCGGTCACATAATACATGCATACTCAGTCAGGATATCTCGAACAGTACTTTCGTACCTCAATACAGTGCAAGCTCTACCAACTCTAGGTCCACGCCTATAGTCTGCTCTACACTGCCAAATTATATTACTATCAACAAAGTGCTCTAAAAGCCTTAACTAAGCTATTGCATACTCCTAAATATTTATAGGAAGCAAAAGCTATACCTTCGTCCGTCGTTAGCCCTTTGATGTCGATGCCTCCAGAACTTGGGCACAACTCCGCTATGACTACCGAACGCCTCTCCGACCTCCGGACCAAGCCTAAGAAGACTAGAACAGCTCCAAAAGGACTAGAAAGGAAAGGAGAACTCGGAATTGGCAAATGAAAGTGAAGTCTCGGCCTTCTATTTATAGACAACGATCGGAACTTCCGATCCTTGATCGGAACGTCCGAACCTCGATCGGAACGTCCGATCCTGCCATCGGAGCTTCCGAAGATCCTGATCTGCCACGTGTCAAAATATCACTTGTTGACTCCGGATAGGGGTGATCGAAGCTTCCGGTCCTGATCGGAGCTTCCGATCCAACCACACGTCATGCCTGACGTAATAACATCGGTGCCTCCGATCGCTCATCGGAGCTTCCGATCCTGATCGGAGCTTCCGATCGTGCCTTCGGAGCTTCCGATCCGTCCGATGCCTAATTCAATTAATTAGCATTAATCCTTTAATTACTCAATTAGGGCACGGGCTACTACATTCTCCCCCACTTAAGATATTTTGTCCTCGAAATCAGATCTTAAGTACCGAATGCAAATACAGAAATCAGAAACATTCTTTATTCAAATCAAACGTTTACAGAGTTTGCAACTTAAAGAATGAAATCAAAACAACTCAGGATGGTCTTTACGCATCCTGTCCTCAAGCTCCCAAGTAGCTTCCTCAGTGCCTCGGCGCTGCCACTGAACTAAAACCAAAGGAATGACTTTGTTCCGTAAAACCTTATCCTTATAATCAAGGATGCGAAGAGGTTTCTCAACATAAGTCAAATCCTTGTCTACCTGAACCTCAGATCGCTGCAGAATATGAGATTCATCCGCCACATATCGTCGCAACAGAGATACGTGGAACACGTCGTGAATGCTGGATAGATGCGGTGGCAATGCTAGTCGATAAGCCAAATCGCCAATACTCTCCAAGATCTCAAACGGACCGATAAATCTGGGAGACAACTTGCCCTTAAGGCCAAATCTGAGAATCTTGCGGAAAGGTGACACTCTCAGAAACACTTTCTCCCCAAACTCGAACTGCAAAGGCCTACGCTTGATATTAGCATAACTGGCCTGACGATCCTGGGCAGTCTTAATCCGTTTCTTGATCTGATCAACAATGTCTATCGCCTGCTGGATAAACTCCGGTCCTTCAGCCTGTCTCTCCCCCACTTCTTCCCAGAAGAGTGGAGTACGACAACGTCGCCCATACAACGCTTCAAAAGGTGCCATCCCAATACTAGTGTGATAGCTGTTGTTGTAAGCGAACTCGATCAACGGCAAATGATCCTGCCAGGCTGAACCAAAATCCATGATGCACGCTCTAAGCATATCCTCTAACGTACGGATAGTGCGCTCTGACTGACCATCAGTCTCCGGATGATAGGCTGTACTCAAACTGAGAGTAGTACCCATCGCACGCTGAACACTCCCCCAGAATCTAGAAGTAAACCTGGGGTCCCGATCGCTGACAATGCTCACAGGCACTCCATGAAGTCGGACGATCTCCTGAATGTACATCCGTGCCATGCGATCCACAGAGTACTCTCGGCTATAGGCAATGAAATGCGCGGAATTGGTGAGTCGGTCCACCACAACCCAGATAGCATCACAGTTCCTCGGGGATACCGGCAAATGGGTCACAAAGTCCATAGTGATAAACTCCCATTTCCATTCAGGAATAGACAGACTGTGAAGCAATCCTCCAGGTCGTCGGTGCTCTGCCTTGACCTGTTGACACACCAAACATCTCGAAACAAACTGATAAACACTGCGTTTCATTCCCTTCCACCAGAAACGAGTACGTAGATCCTTGTACATCTTGTTGCTCCCAGGATGAATACTCAACTTAGTGCGATGTGCCTGAGATAAAATCTCCTCTCGCAACTCTTCATCCTGTGGAATCACAAGCCTACCAGACAAACACAGAAAGCCATCTGACTGATAATGAAATCCAGACGAGCTACCCTCGTTAGCTAGACGAGCTAAACGCTGGGTCTTCGAATCAGACATCTGAGCATCTCGGATCCGCGAATACAAGGCTGGCTCAGATAATATCGCAAACATCTGGATACTCTGCATACCTTTCTTATGCTTGAAGGTAAAACCTGAAGTACAACAGTCACTGATCGCACTAGACATCGAACAAGTCTGAAGTGCGGATAGTCGCACCTTGCGACTCAAAGCATCAGCGGTGAGATTAGCAGCTCCCGGATGGTACTTAATCTCACAATCATAGTCCTTAAGCAAGTCCATCCAACGTCTCTGTCTCATGTTCAATTCCGCCTGAGTGAAAAAATACTTGAGACTCTTATGGTCGGTGAAGATCTCAAATTTCTCGCCATAAAGATAATGACGCCAGATCTTCAAAGCGAACACAATGGCTGCCAATTCCAAATCATGGACTGGGTAGTTGTCCTCGTGAAGCTTCAGCTGTCTAGAAGCGTATGCGATCACATGCCCATTCTGAGTCAGGACACAACCTAACCCCTGAAGAGAAGCATCCGTGTAAACTACATACCCTCCAGATCCTGACGGTAATGCTAACACCGGCGCAGAAGTCAACCGCCGTCGAAGCTCACGGAAATTCTCCTCACACTCGGAGGACCACTCAAAATCCACACCCTTGCGGGTAAGCTGCGTCAACGGTCGAGCTAACTGAGAGAAGTTCAGAATGAAGCGACGATAATACCCTGCTAGACCCAGAAAACTACGGATCTCAGCAACTGTCGTCGGACGCGACCAATTAAGTACTGCTTCAATCTTGCTTGGATCAACAGAAATCCCCTCCCTGGATATGATATGGCCAAGAAAGACCACTCTATCCATCCAGAACTCACACTTGCTCAGCTTGGCGTACAATTGCTCATCTCGAAGTGTAGTGACCCTTACCCGGATCACCTACTAAACAGAACTTAGGCATGCAATTAACTTAATAAAACAGATATCAGAATAAAACTGCGGAAACCAATAACATTATACAATCCCAAGAAAAGGAATCTGTAATTATCCAATAATATACAACCAAATTGAATAGCTGTATAAACCCAAACAACAGTAATAAAGCCTAGACGAAGCTCCAGCTGGCCAACCACTGGCTAGCCCCTCCTGGATCCACCCTCCTCGTCCAATCGCAAACCTGCCCCATGGAATAGGGTGTCCAAAAAATACAGAGTACGAGACATGAGCATAAAACGCTCAGTGCGAGAGTATGAGTATACATGCATGCAAAGTGAACTCCCTATAGACTCGAGGTCAAGAATCAGATAACAGGACAGACCGGGCCCTGGTATGTAGCACGCTGTGCCGTCGCTTCAGGAGGTGGCTCCTATACCGAGATAACTGTGGATACGCCGGACCTAAATCGATGGAAGTCCATCCACTAACAGGATAGGGTACAACCCTACTACAGACATCTCGAAGGAGATACAGCAAGATGCAAATGAATGCAGCATAATATCATGGCATATAACTCATGCAGTCATATAATACATGCATACTCAGTCAGGATATCTCGAACAGTACTTTCGTACCTCAAATACCAGGTAGGCACTACCAGCTCTAAGTCCAAGCCTAAAGTCCGCCTACACAGCGAAATGATACTACTATCATTAAAGTGCTCTAAAAGCCTTAACTAAGCTATTGCATACTCCTAAATATTTATAGGAAGCAAAAGCTATACCTTCGTCCGTCGTTAGCCCTTTGATGTCGATGCCTCCAGAACTTGGGCACAACTCCGCTACGACTATCGAACGCCTCTCTGACCTCCGGACCAAGCCTAAGAAGACTAGAACAGCTCGAATATGACTAGAAATAGAGAGGAAATCCGGAATTGGCAAGGAGAAATGAAGTCTCGGCCTTCTATTTATAGACAACGATCGGAGCCTCCGATCCTCGATCGGAACGTCCGAACTTCGATCGGAACGTCCGATCCTGCCATCGGAGCTTCCGAAGATCCTGATCTGCCACGTGTCAAAATATCACTTGTTGACTCCAGATAGGGGTGATCGGAGCCTCCGGTCCTGATCGGAGCTTCCGATCCCGCCACACGTCATGGATGACGTAATATCATCGGTGCCTCCGATCCTCATCGGAGCTTCCGATCCCGATCGGAGCTTCCGATCGTCCCTTCGGAGCTTCCGATCCGTCCAATCCCCAATTTATTTAATTAGCATTAATCCTTTAATTACTCAATAAGGGTTCGGGCTACTACATTTTCCCCCACTTAAGATATTTCGTCCTCGAAATCAGATCTTAAGTACCGAATGCAAATACAGAAATCAGAAACATTCTTTATTCAAACAAACGTTTACAGAGTTTGCAATTGAATACAACTTAAAGAATGAAATCAAAACAACTCAGGATGGTCTTTACGCATCCTGTCCTCAAGCTCCCAAGTAGCTTCCTCAGTGCCTCGGTGCTGCCACTGAACTAAAACCAAAGGAATGACTTTGTTCCGTAAAACCTTATCCTTATAATCCAGGATACGAAGAGGTTTCTCAACATAAGTCAAATCCTTGTCTACCTGAACCTCAGACCGCTGCAGAATATGAGATTCATCCGCCACATACCGTCGCAACAGAGATACGTGGAACACGTCGTGAATACTGGATAGATGCGGTGGCAAAGCTAGTCGATAAGCCAAATCGCCAATTCTCTCTAAGACCTCAAACGGACCGATAAATCTGGGAGACAACTTGCCCTTAAGGCCAAATCTGAGAATCTTGCGGAAAGGTGACACTCTTAGAAACACTTTCTCCCCGACCTCGAACTGCAAAGGCCTACGCTTGATATTAGCATAGCTGGCCTGACGATCCTGTGCAGTCTTAATCCGTTTCTTGATTTGATCAACAATATCTATCGCCTGCTGGATAAACTCCGGTCCCTCAGCCTGTCTCTCCCCCACTTCTTTCCAGAAGAGTGGAGTACGACAACGTCGCCCATACAACGCCTCAAAAGGTGCCATCCTAATACTAGTGTGATAGCTGTTGTTGTAAGCGAACTCGATCAACGGCAAATGATCCTGCCAGGCTGAACCAAAATCCATGACGCACGCTCTAAGCATATCCTCTAACGTACGGATAGTGTGCTCTGACTGACCATCAGTCTCCGGATGATAGGCTGTACTCAAACTGAGAGTAGTACCCATCGCACGCTGAACACTCCCCCAGAATCTAGAAGTAAACCTGGGGTCCCGATCGCTGACAATGCTCACAGGCACTCCATGAAGTCGAACGATCTCCTGAATGTACAACCGAGCCATACGATCCACATTGTACTCCCGGCTATAGGCAATGAAATGCGCTGACTTGGTGAGTCGGTCCACCACAACCCAGATAGCATCACAGTTCCTCGGGGATACCGGCAAATGGGTCACAAAGTCCATAGTGATAAACTCCCATTTCCATTCAGGAATAGACAGACTGTGAAGCAATCCTCCAGGTCGTCGGTGCTCTGCCTTGACCTGTTGACACACCAAACATCTCGAAACAAACTGATAAACACTGCGTTTCATTCCTTTCCACCAGAAACGAGTACGTAGATCCTTGTACATCTTGTTGCTCCCAGGATGAATACTCAACTTAGTGCGATGTGCTTGAGACAAAATCTCCTCTCGCAACTCTTCATCTTGTGGAATCACAAGCCTACCAGACAAACACAGAAAGCCATCTGACTGATAATGAAATCCAGACGAGCTACCCTCGTTAGCTAGATGAGCTAAACGCTGGGTCTTTGAATCAGACATCTGAGCATCTCGGATCCGCGAGTACAAGGCTGGCTCAGATAATATCGCAAACATCTGGATACTCTGCATACCTTTCTTATGCTTGAAGGTATAACCTGAAGTACAACAGTCACTAATCGCACTAGACATCGAACAAGTCTGAAGTGCGGATAGTCGCACCTTGCGACTCAAAGCATCAGCGGTGAGATTAGCAGCTCCCGGATGGTACTTAATCTCGCAATCATAGTCCTTAAGCAAATCCATCCAACATCTCTGCCTCATGTTCAATTCTGCCTGAGTGAACAAATACTTGAGACTCTTATGGTCGGTGAAGATCTCAAATTTCTCGCCATACAGATAATGACGCCAGATCTTCAAAGCGAACACAATGGCTGCTAACTCCAAATCATGGACTGGGAAGTTGTCCTCGTGAAGCTTCAGCTGTCTAGAAGCGTATGCGATCACATGCCCATTCTGAGTCAGGACACAACCTAACCCCTGAAGAGAAGCATCCGTGTAAACTACATACCCTCCAGATCCTGACGGTAATGCTAACACCGGCGCAGAAGTCAATCGCCGTCGAAGCTCACGGAAATTCTCCTCACACTCGGAGGACCACTCGAAATCCACACCCTTGCGGGTAAGCTGCGTCAACGGTCGAGCTAACTGAGAGAAATTCAGAATGAAGCGACGATAATACCCTGCTAGACCCAGAAAACTACGGATCTCAGCAATCGTCGTCGGACGCGACCAATTAAGTACCGCTTCAATCTTGCTTGGATCAACAGAAATCCCCTCCCTGGATATGATATGGCCAAGAAAGACCACTCTATCCATCCAGAACTCACACTTGCTCAGCTTAGCGTACAACTGCTCATCTCGGAGAGTCTGTAGTACCAACCGCAAGTGAGAAACATGCTCTTCCGTATTACGCGAATACACCAAGATGTCGTCAATGAAGACCACGACAAACTTGTCCAAGTACTCCCTGAAGACACGGTTCATCAGATCCATGAATATAGCCGGCGCATTAGTCAAACCAAATGGCATCACTAGGAACTCGTAATGCCCATAGCGAGTACGGAATGCAGTCTTGGCTACGTCCTGATCACGGACTCTCAACTGATGATACCCAGATCTCAAGTCAATCTTGGAGTAAATTGATGTGCCCTGCAGCTGATCAAACAAGTCATCAATGCGAGGCAACGGATACTTGTTCTTCACAGTGACTCGATTCAGCTGCCGATAGTCAATGCACAGCCGCATCGACCCATCCTTCTTCTTCACGAAGAGAACAGGAGCTCCCCAAGGAGATACACTAGGACGAATGTACCCCTTGTCCAAAAGATCTTGTAGCTGATTCTTCAACTCACGCATCTCTGACGGAGCCAGACGATACGGTGCTCTAGAAATAGGCGAAGTACCTGGCATCAACTCTATGCCAAGCTCGACTTCCCTAGCAGAAGGAAAACCCGGAATCTCATCAGGAAACACATCTGGAAATTCATCCACAACAGGAATGCTCTCTATCCCAATACTCTCAGCGGACAAATCAACTGCATAGATAAGGTAGCCTTCCCCGCCAGACTCCAGAGCTCGACAGGCTCTCAAAGCTGATACCAAAGGCATCGGGGGTCGCGCTCCCTCACCATAGAAAAACCAACTCTCACTCCCTTCCGGATGAAAGCGTACTAATCTCTGATAGCAGTCCACTGAAGCTCGATAGGTAGTCAGCACATTTATTCCCAGAATGCAATCAAAGTCGTCCATCGCCAGGACCATGTGATTTGCTAACAGAATGTTCCCTTCGAACTCTAAAGGGCAACCCATCACTAGACGCTTAGCCAAAGCAGATTGGCCCGTCGGAGTAGAAACAGACATCACTACGTCTAGTGCAATGCATGGTAACTTATGCCTCTTAACAAAACGTGCAGAAATGAAGGAATGAGATGCACCAGTGTCAATAAGTACAAGAGCAGGTATACCATAAAGCATAAATGTACCTGCGATGACTTTCTCATTCTCCTCCACAGCCTGATCATGTCTCAGGGCAAACACCTGGCCAGAAGCTCGTGGCCTCAAATGAGAACTCCCAGCAGACTGTCCCTGCGACCTCTGCTGAACGGTGGCCTGAGAACCCGATCCTGAACCAGAACCAGAACCACCTCCCCCAGACAGTGGACAATCCCTCCGGATATGACCAGTCTCTCCACAACGGAAACAAGCTCCAGAAGCTCTGCGGCACTTGTCGGATGGATGGTTCTTCCCACAGTGATCACACTGTCGCAGACTCAGTAGCTCGCCTGCCTTCGACTGTCGGAGTGCAGGAGGAAAATACCGCTTTTGGAAAGCTGTGCGGAACTCGGCCTAGGTGGCCACTCCTCTCGCCGCAACAAAAGGTGCAGAAGTAAACCTCCACCACCTGCGCGCGCGCCCATCCAGAAGATAGCCAAGGGTCTCCACCTTCTGCTCATCGGTGCATTGGAAAGTCTGAAAAGTCGTCTCCATGCGGTCTAACCAGTTCTCCGCATCCTCCGGAGACTCACCTCCAACTAAGGGCTTAGGACCCATAGCTAAGAATCGACGCACAGTGAAACGCTCGTCGTCATGGTGACGATGACGCCGTTCTCGACGAGGCTCCCGGTCGGCATCACCCCAACGCCCACCAACACTGCCATGAGAACTCTGGTCGTCACGATTTGACATCTACAAAAATACCTCCAGATGAGACTAAATCCCAAGAAATCTTTTGCATGCTCTGATACCATAAATGTAGTGACCCTTACCCGGATCACCTACTAAACAGAACTTAGGCATGCAATTAACTTAATAAAACAGATATCAGAATAAAACTGCGGAAACCAATAACATTATACAATCCCAAGAAAAGGAATCTGTAATTATCCAATAATATACAACCAAATCGAATAGCTTTTAAACCCAAACAACAGTAATAAAGCCTAGACGAAGCTCCAGCTGGCCAACCACTGGCTAGCCCCTCCTGGATCCACCCTCCTCGTCCAATCGCAAACCTGCCCCATGGAATAGGGTGTCCAGAAAATACAGAGTACGAGACGTGAGCATAAAACGCTCAGTGCGAGAGTATGAGTATACATGCATGCAAAGTGAACTTCCTATAGACTCGAGGTCAAGAATCAGATAACAGAGACAGACCGGGCCCTGGTATGTAGCACGCTGTGCCGTCGCTTCAGGAGGTGGCTCCCATACCGAGATAACTGTCGATACACCGGACCCAAATCGATGGAAGTCCATCCACTAACAGGATAGGGTACAACCCTACTACAGACATCTCGAAGGAGATACAACAAGATGCAAATGAATGCAGCATAATATCATGGCATATAACTCATGCAGTCATATAATACATGCATACTCAGTCAGGATATCTCAAACAGTACTTTCGTACCTCAAATACCAGGTAGGCACTACCAGCTCTAAGTCCAAGCCTAAAGTCCGCCTACACAGCGAAATGATACTACTATCATTAAAGTGCTCTAAAAGCCTTAACTAAGCTATTGCATACTCCTAAATATTTATAGGAAGCAAAAGCTATACCTTCGTCCGTCGTTAGCCCTTTGATGTCGATGCCTCCAGAACTTGGGCACAACTCCGCTACGACTATCGAACGCCTCTCCGGCCTCCGGACCAAGCCTAAGAAGACTAGAACAGCTCGAATATGACTAGAAATAGAGAGGAAATCCAGAATTGGCAAGGATAAATGAAGTCTCGGCCTTCTATTTATAGACAACGATCGGAGCCTCCGATCCTCGATCGGAACGTCCGAACTTCGATCGAAACGTCCGATCCTGCCATCGGAGCTTCCGAAGATCCTGATCTGCCACGTGTCAAAATATCACTTGTTGACTCCAGATAGGGGTGATCGGAGCCTCCGGTCCTGATCGGAGCTTTCGATCCCGCCACACGTCATGGATGACGTAATATCATCGGTGCCTCCGATCCTCATCGGAGCTTCCGATCCCGATCGGAGCTTCCGATCGTCCCTTCGGAGCTTCCGATCCGTCCAATCTCCAATTTATTTAATTAGCATTAATCCTTTAATTACTCAATTAGGGTTCGGGCTACTACACGAAGAGTCTGCAGTACCAACCGCAAGTGAGAAACATGCTCTTCCGTATTACGCGAATAAACCAGGATGTCGTCAATGAAGACCACGACAAACTTGTCCAAATACTCCCTGAAGACACTGTTCATCAAATCCATGAATATAGCCGGCGCATTAGTCAAACCAAAGGGCATCATTAGGAACTCGTAATGCCCATAGCGAGTACGGAATGCAGTTTTGGCTACGTCCTGATCACGGACTCTCAACTGATGATACCCAGATCTCAAGTCAATCTTGGAGTAAATTGATGTGCCCTGCAGCTGGTCAAACAAGTCATCAACACGAGGCAACGGATACTTGTTCTTCACAGTCACTCGATTCAGCTGCCGATAGTCAATGCACAGCCGCATCGACCCATCCTTCTTCTTCACGAAGAGAACAGGAGCTCCCCAAGGAGATACACTAGGACGAATGTACCCCTTGTCCAAAAGATCCTGTAGCTGATTCTTTAACTCACGCATCTCTGACGGAGCCAGACGATACGGTGCTCTAGAAATAGGAGAAGTACCCGACATCAAGTCTATGCCAAACTCGACTTCCCTAGCAGGAGGAAAACCCGGAATCTCATCAGGAAACACATCTGGAAATTCATCCACAACAGGAATGCTCTCTATCCCAATACTCTCAGCGGACAAATCAACTGCATAGATAAGGTAGCCTTCCCCGCCAGACTCTAGAGCTCGACAGGCTCTCAAAGCTGATACCAAAGGCATCGGGGGTCGCGCTCCCTCACCATAGAAAAACCAACTCTCACTCCCTTCCGGATGAAAGCGTAATAATCTCTGATAGCAGTCCACTGAAGCTCGATAGGTAGTCAGCACATCTATTCCCAGAATGCAATCAAAGTCATCCATCGCCAGGACCATGAGATTCGCTAACAGAATGTTCCCTTCGAACTCAAAAGGGCAACCCATCACTAGACGCTTAGCCAAAGCAGATTGGCCCGTCGGAGTAAAAACAGATATCACTACGTCTAGTGCAATGCATGGTAACTTATGCCTCTTAACAAAACGTGCAGAAATGAAGGAATGAGATGCACCAGTGTCAATAAGTACAAGAGCAGGTATACCATAAAGCATAAATGTACCTGCGATGACTTTCTCATTCTCCTCCATAGCCTGATCATGTCTCAGGGCAAACACCTGGCCAGAAGCTCGTGGCCTCAAATGAGAACTCCCAGCAGACTGTCCCTGCGACCTCTGCTGAACGGTGGCCTGAGAACCCGATCCTGAACCAGATCCAGAACCGCCTCCCCCAGACTGTGGACAATCCCTCCGGATATGACCAGTCTCTCCACAACGGAAACAAGCTCCAAAAGCTCTGCGTCACTTGTCGGATGGATGGTTCTTCCCACAGTGATCACACTTGTCCTTCTTACCAAAATGGACAATACCTCCAGAACCAGAGGAAGAAGATGATCCAGACTTCTTGAAAGTTTGGGCACGGGGACCCAAAGAACTAGCAGGCCTCGACTGAGGGAAAGACCTGTTCTGCCGAATGCTGTCCTCTGCCTGATGACAACGGCTCACCAAACCCTCGTAGGACATGTCATTGCCAACCGCCACACGGTCATGGATCTCAGGGTTAAGGCCCTGAAGGAACAGATTATACTTCATCTCTGAGCTATCAGCAATCTCGGGGCAATAGGATAGCAGATCAAAGAACCTCTGCTGATACTCATCGATAGACATGGTTCCCTGTCGCAGACTCAGTAGCTCGCCTGCCTTCGACTGTCGGAGTGCAGGAGGAAAATACCGCTTTTGGAAAGCTGTGCGAAACTCGGCCCAGGTGGCCACTCCTATCGCCGCAACAAAAGGTGTAGAAGTAAACCTCCACCACCTGCGCGCACGCCCATCCAGAAGATAGCCAAGGGTCTCCACCTTCTGCTCATCGGTGCATTGGAAAGTCTGAAAAGTCGTTTCCATGCGGTCTAACCAGTTCTCCGCATCCTCCGGAGACTCGCCTCCAACTAAGGGCTTAGGACCCATAGCTAAGAATCGACGCACAGTGAAACGCTCGTCTTCATGGTGACGATGACGCCGTTCTCGACGAGGCTCCCGGTCGGCATCACCCCAACGCCCACCAACACTGCCATGAGAACTCTGGTCGTCACGATTTGACATCTACAAAAATACCTTAAGATGAGACTAAATCCCAAGAAATCTTTTGCATGCTCTGATACCATAAATGTAGTGACCCTTACCCAGATCACCTACTAAACAGAACTTAGGCATGCAATTAACTTAATAAAACAGATATCAGAATAAAACTGCGGAATCCAATAACATTAGACAATCCCAAGTAAAGGAATCTATAATTATCCAATATTATACAACCAAATCGAATAGCTGTATAAACCCAAACAACAGTAATAAAACCTAGACGAAGCTCCAGCTGGCCAACCACTGACTAGCCCCTCCTGGATCCACCCTCCTCGTCCAATCGCAAACCTGCCCCATGGAATAGGGTGTCCAGAAAATACAGAGTACGAGACGCGAGCATACAACGCTCAGTACGAGAGTATGAGTATACATGCATGCAAAGTGAACTCCCTATAGACTCGAGGTCAAGGATCAGATAACAGAGACAGACCGGGCCCTGGTATGTAGCACGCTGTGCCGTCGCTTCAGGAGGTGGCTCCCATACAGAGATAATCGTGGATACGCCGGACCCAAATCGATAGAAGTCCATCCACTAACAGGATAGGGTACAACCCTACTAACAGACATCTCGAAGGAGATACAGCAAGATGCAAATGAATGCAGCATAATATCATGGCATATAAATCATGCGGTCACATAATACATGCATACTCAGTCAGGATATCTCGAACAGTACTTTCGTAACTCAATACAGTGCAAGCTCTACCAACTCTAGATCCACGCCTATAGTCTGCTCTACACTGCCAAATTATATTACTATCAACAAAGTGCTCTAAAAGCCTTAACTAAGCTATTGCATACTCCTAAATATTTATAGGAAGCAAAAGCTATACCTTCGTCCGTCGTTAGCCCTTTGATGTCGATGCCTCCAGAACTTGGGCACAACTCCGCTACGACTACCGAACGCCTCTCCGACCTCCGGACCAAGCCTAAGAAGACTAGAACAGCTCCAAAAGGACTAAAAAGGAAAGGAGAACTCGGAATTGGCAAATGAAAGTGAAGTCTCGGCCTTCTATTTATAGACAACGATCGGAACTTCCGATCCTTGATCGGAACGTCCGAACCTCGATCGGAACGTCCGATCCTGCCATCGGAGCTTCCGAAGATCCTGATCTGCCACGTGTCAAAATATCACTTGTTGACTCCGGATAGGGTTGATCGAAGCTTCCGGTCCTGATCGGAGCTTCCGATCCAACCACATGTCATGCCTGACGTAATAACATCGGTGCCTCCGATCGCTCATCGGAGCTTCCGATCCTGATCGGAGCTTCCGATCGTGCCTTCGGAGCTTCCGATCCGTCCGATGCCTAATTCAATTAATTAGCATTAATCCTTTAATTACTCAATTAGGGCACGGGCTACTACAAAGATGGTTTACAATTTTCCATGCAAGTCTTGTGTTTTTCCATGCATGTTTAATTGTATTCTTTAATCTTTGACCATCAATATATTATTATACACACATTACACAATTCATTCCATTCCAAGGAACCATAGTGGCCGAACACTTCTCAAGTGTTTTCTCCAAGTTTTTCTTTCATTTTTGAGGGAGAAGAAAAATGATATCTCAATGCTAAATTCTCTAAATATTCTAGTGCATATTTAGAGCAGATCTAGATCGTCTAGTCGTGGACCTAATTCGGAGGCTCGAAGTATTGAATTCATTTTGAGCAAGGTGTGCTCTTGGAAGCTTGTAGATAGTTTCTACCACTTCAAGAGCCTAGTTGATTTTCAACTTGGTTGGAGCCATAAATCAATCTTTGAGATTGATAGGTAAAATTCTAAACACCCTATGGTTGTTTGATTTTGAATGCTACACAAGTGCTCGGATCTCTTTTGTTAAAAATTTTAATATTTCCGCTGCGCTTTCGGGCACGAGTTAACCGATCCCCTTCACTAAATATATTAGTATTTTCTTCCATTTGATTCAAGATTTGATTTGAAATACTAAAAATATTAGTATTTCATTCCATTTATTGCAAGATACAATCTTGATTTAAAAATCTTGATTTGATCATAAAATATATTAAAATATCAATTAATTAACAATTTATTTTTTTGCAGGAATTTAATTTCCAATAAATAAATAGTCAATTATTTTTATTGATATTTAATATATATATATACTTCTTTTGGTATTTTCCACAAATTTAGGCTAGACAAATTTAATTGTCAACAGTATGAACGAGCATGCTTTTCATCTCCATATTGTATTGCAGGTATTGCGAGAGAGACAGTTGTATGCTAAGCTAAGCAAGTGTGATTTTTGGATTCACCGATTTGTCTTTCTTGGTCACGTGATTTCTCGAGATGGTGTATCAGTTGATCCTAGTAAGACGGAAGATATTCTGAATTGGTCACGCTCAACGACAGTTTCAGAGATCCATAGTTTTTTGGGGATGGTAGGATACTGTCGTCGATTCATGGAGAACTTTTCTCGGATCGCTAATCCTTTGACGCAGTTGACAAAGAAATATGTTCCTTTTTTTTGGTCATTAGAATGCGAGGAGAGTTTTCACGAGTTTCAACGCTGTTTGATGACAACTCTAGTGTTAGCTCTACCGTCTGGATCAGGTGGTTTTGTAGTATACACCGATGCTTCTCTACAAGGATTAGGATGTGTGTTGACGCAGAGGGGTCATGTGATTGCCTATGCCTCCAGGAAACTGAAGAATCATGAGGAGAATTATCTCGTACATGATTTGGAGCTTGCAACCATTGTCTTTGCTCTTAAGATGTGGCGTCATTATTTGTACGACAATAGATTTGAGATCTTCACCGATCATAAGAGCTTGAAGTATCTGTTCACTCAAGATGAGTTGAACATGAGACAACAATGGTGGATGGATATGTTGAAGGACTATGATTGCCATATCAAGTACCATCTAGGTTCTTCAAATCCGGTTGCTGATGCGCTTAGTCGCAAGGTGTATGTGAGTTCCCTTCGTACCAGCTCAGTTTCACGAGTAGTGGAGGAATGTTGTTCCTTGGGATTCAATTTTCGACACAAGAATTAAGATTATGGAGTTCTTGTTTCTTCAGTACTTTTCGAGCCAACCTTGTATACTCGGATCAGAGAGGCGCAGATTCCCAATCCAAAGATTCAAAAGTTAGACCGATTAGCTCAATATGAGAATACTTCTGGTTTCCATTTCCAGAATGATGGTCTGTTGTGTATTTTCGGCCATGTGGTAGTTCCTAATGATACCGCGCTGAGAGAGGACATCTTGTCGCAGGTTCACTGTAGTAGATTTTTTGTTCATCCAGGAAGCATGAAAATGTACAAGGATCTGCGTACCCGATTCTGGTGGAAAGGAATGAAGCACAGCGTGTATCAATTCGTGTCTCGATGCCTTGTATGTCAGCAAGTCAAGGCAGAATTATGATGACCTGGTTGATTGCTCCATAGTTTAGGGATTCCTGAGTGGAAGTGGGAGCATGCCACAATGGATTTTGTCATCCACTTGCCCATGTATTCCAGGAATTGCGATGCGATATGGGTTGTTGTGGATCGGTTGTCGAAGTCAGCGCATTTTCTTATTTATAACCGAGATTTCACTTTCGATCGGATGTCACGTCTTTATGTGCAGGAAGTTGTTCATATGCATGGGATTTCACTAAGCATTGTGAGCGATAGAGATCCGAGGTTTACCTATAGGTTTTGGGGTAGCTTCCGACGTGCTCTTGGTACTACTTTGAGTTTGAGCATGCTCTTGGTACTACTTTGAGTTTGAGCACAGCTTATCATCCAGAGACTGCTTGAAAGTCTGAGAGAACTATCCGTACCCTCAAGGATATGCTTCGAGCTGCAGTGATGGATTTTGGACCAGCATGTCATGACCATTTGGCATTGGTGGAGTTTGCTTATAATAACAACTACCATCGTAGTATTGGCATGGCACCATTTGAGGCTTTATATGGACGCCTCTGTCGTACACCTTTGTTTTGGGATGAAGTTGGCGAGCGTCAGGTTGAGGGTCCGTAGTTAATTCAGTAGATGATCGACGCGGTAGAGTTGATCCTACGGAGGATTAAGGCTGCCCAGGATCGATAGGCGAGCTACGCAAATACGCATCACAGACCTTTGAATTCTGATGTTGGAGAACATGTATTTTTGCGTGTGTCACCTTTCTGGAAATTGATGATATTCGGACTCAAGGGCAAGTTGTCGCTTAGATTTATAGGTCCATTCGAGATTCTTGAGAAGATTGGTGATGTGGCCTATCTTTTAGCCTTACCGCCTTCTCTTTCCCGCATTCATGATGTGTTCCACGTGTCTTTGCTAAGACAGTATGTGACGGTTGATTCACATATTTTGCATCCGATTGAGGTGCAACTGGAGCAGGATTTGTCGTATGTGGAGAGACCTCTCAAGATCCTTGAAAGGAAGGACAAGGTGCTTCGTAATAATCTCATACCGTTAGGTATGGTGCAGTGGCAGCGTAGAGGTACAGAGGAAGCGACATGGGAACTAGAAAGTCAGATGCGTGCCGAGCATCCAGAGATGTTCTGATTTCTGTATTCTTCTTTGTGAGAGTGTTGTACTTTGTAATGTTCAGTTTTAATAAAGAATAATTGCTTTAACTTCTGTGTTTTCCTTAGATTTAAATTTCGAAAACAAAATTTCTTAAGTGGGAGATAATGTAGTAACCCGTAGCCAAAATAAGATGATTAAGGGAATAATCAAAATTAAATATAATTAAATTGGGTTAAGTGTGATTAAGGAAATTGATAATCGAACTCAGGAAATCGGATAATATTCCAAGGAATTTCTAGGGTTCGGACGATCCGAACTAGGGGATTGGAGGGTACAAAGTGTTGGAGAGTTCGGAAGCTACGATCGGAGGATCGGGAGCTTCGGTGAAGATCGAACGGTCCGATCGGAGTTCGGAGGCTCCAAACTCTGGCAGCCAGCTGTGCATGTGATGTCAACAGGGTGACGTAAGGGATGATGTCACTGATGGGAGATCGAACGATCCGATGTCCCGATCGGAGGCTCCGATCTGCTGCAGGACACGTGGCCGCCATGTAGAGATCGGACGCTCCAAAAGGGTGGATCGGAAGCTCCGATCTATGTCTATATAAGGTAGGTCCAAGAGCTCATTTTGTGCACCGAGATCAATTCCTTTCCTCTTTATTCTTAGTTTATTTAGGCGATTTGTAGTCCTCTAGGTGTATCCCAGAGTTGGCGAGGCGTTCCAACAGTCGTAGCGGAGCTGTGGCCTAGTAGTGTGGAACTCGACATCAGTGAGCTGACTACGGACGCAGGTATAGCTTTGGCTTCCTAAAAATGTTGGAGAACGCGGCGATCAGATCAATTAGGATTGATACCCGGTGCAGCGGAAGTTTAAAATTTTTATATGGAATGATTTCATAATGGGTATCAACCTTACGATTAAATTGTGTGTGTAAAAATTAAATAACGATTATAAAATTTTTACCTTTAATCTCGAATCGAGATTTTGGACACCAACAGATTTCTCTGCTCTTGTTGTATATCCCTGGAACTGATGGACGAACTGTTCTTCAATCAGGTCCACGAACGGATATTTAATCCCTCTGATAGATTGCACTAGAAAATCTATCAGAAGTTTCTACGAAGAGATTAACGAATTTGATCCATTAAACCAGACTGTAATTCAAAATCACAGGCTGGATTTTACCTAGTAGAGAGGGAGGGGGGCGGCCACTATTGATAGAAAATACTTAGGTTTTCGAAAATTGTGACCTGTTGTGTGTAATTTCTGTACTGCAATAACTTATTTATAATGTAGGCCACTAACAGCTTAGGGCCCATTAGTCATAAGTTCAGGCCCGACAAGCAAAGCCCGCATGTTCAGAAATTAATATAAAATTCATCGTGACTCCGATTGATAAACCGATTTCACCAATGTGCACAGAAACCATTTCTGCACCTTTTAAAGTCAAGATAAATTTTTCTGAATCCGAATTCAGTGGTTTCCAAAAATGTCCATCCCTATGTCATTTTAGGAAATCTTACTCCTCTACTCTTAAATAAGAAGTCCAACTTCTTCGTTCATTAAATTTAACTCTTTAAATTTAACTATCTCAACGGGGATTAAAAATCCATTACACTGTGTGACCCTCAATGGTTCAGGGATACAGCTAGCCGTGGGCTCACAACTCCTTGTGACTCGGAACAACAATTTCCGACTTGCCCATCGAATCATGGTATGAGCGCCTAGCAACATCGCCCCATGATTCCCTAGGTATCACTGATAGTGCCTGCAAGAACCAATAGATTTTGGTTAGCGTACAGTACGGTCCCTTCATCCATATATCCCGATCGAATCAACAACCATTGGTATATCGAGAGTTGCTCGAGATTCGATAACTATGCAATACATCTTGAAGATCAAATAGTGACATCGCATGTGCTACTAAGAAACCATTTCTTAAATCACATCATGTACTCTGGCCAGAGATTCGTCACACTAATATCTCCTCAGATCGCATAGGATATCCACACTCGCAAGTATGTGGTGAATCCTTGACAACAATGCATCGACTCCTATATGTGTTGTAACTGTACCCAATCCCGACACCTGATGACCCCAATAGAGTCGGTAAACGAGTCAAAGCACAATACTAGCATATAGAGTCTCAATGATGTTTCAAGTAGTAAGGACTAATGGTGTACAACCAAAACCGCGGACTATATCCACTCGATAAGTGATAACCACTTGGAAAGTCCGGATAGGGTAGTTCGATCATTCATCATATGAATATCCATTTGCATGCTTCGAACATCTCTATGTTCCTTACCAATGAAACGTGGTACTCCGCATCGCAAATGCTAGTCTCAAACTCGAGCGATCCTTATCCTTATTATCGGACGGCTCAATCGACTAGGAACAGTTTAGAATATACAGTGACTATAAGATGTGTTTCATGATAGACATCTCCATGTTCTACTACATCTTACATACACTATAGTATATTCAAGGTCTTTATCAAAACAACAATAGTATATCATAATATGACAATATGAAGAAAGATAAAGTCATTGCCATTAATAAAAGTGTAAATAATATTAAACAAAAGATTGTTTATACAAAGAGTCATCAAAGCCCTTAGCCACAAGTTGGCTCACCGGGCACCCACTCTTTCAAAAAATATTTAGAAGTATGCAATAGCTTAGTTAAGTTTGTTAGAGCTTAAATAGTGATGCATGAATATTCTGCATTGTAGAAGCAGTAGCGTGGACTCGTAGGCTTAGAACTATAGAGGTGTACTAGGATTGACCTACAGTGATAGAGGTACGTAAGTACTGACCGAGATAGCTGGCATTATATATGATATATGTGTTGCATTTGTATGTGCTATGTGTTTACCATGTTTTACGGCTTTAGCACATTCATGTTTTATATATATGAGACTGCATCTCGTGAAAGGTGAGTCGTGACAGTTTCCATACGAGGGTGATTCCCTATGGATTCGAGTCAGGTGTGGGGAGGCTCAGCTGCATGTTTTTTCTATCATTGGTAGACGCCACGACGATGGGGTAGACGATAGAGTGATAGGGGAATATACGAGTACCCAGCAGAGTCGCTCTCTGGTATAGTATTGTGAATTCATTTGGCGCCCCTGAGCAGACTGTTTTACCATGGTTTTAAAGTCATTTATGTGCTGCATATATGTGAGACCTCGGTTCTAAACATCTAATCTCGGATTAAACAATAAATAAGCCAAGTGAAAAATATGCTCTAATTTTTTTTTTAAAACGCCTCGCGCTCGCGCGAGATAAACATATCACGCGCGCGCAGGCTTCGCCTCCAGCAACAATGCTGAAGGCTCGCGCCCGCGTCAGATACCAATCTCGCTCGCATGCGGGCTAACAAACCAGAGCTCCTGGGATTGCTTCTCGCGCTCGCGCGAGGTACAATCTCGCGCGCGCACGGGAAGCCTGGGCAGAAAATGCTCGTGCATTTAAAAAGTTCCCGAGCTCGCTTTCGACATGCATTCAATCCATAAACAATATGGGGTGTGGAAAAATACATGCAATATTAAATATCAATACTAAATCATGCTTTCATAATATACCTAAGATCAACATAAAATCTCGATCGATAGAAGTTCTAACATGCTTCGTTCCAAGTTATACAACTCCGGAATACAAACGAGTTCGAATACAAAACATGACAAGTTCGAATCACAATCGACTTCTAATTACACCGAGTCTCACTTCTACTTAACTCAACCCCTAGCCTGCTGCCTCTGAGTTGATCCTGCCCCACCTGTCGCCAAGTACACATACAAAACAAAGCAACAGCCGGATAACTCCGGTGAGAATGATATTCCCAGTAAAAGCAACATAACAAGTAATACAACAACAAACATGCTTTCAAGACAACAAAACTTTCTATAACAACGTAATGAAATGCATGTCTTTAAATCGGGATATCAATTCTGATAAACGAGGGATTGCTGCTCTGCTTTTGGGACCCGAGGATGAGATCACATAACAACTCACCGACTCTCCCAATCTAGGTGGTGTCACGTATCCCAATCCCCTAGACTTTGTTGCGACTATAAGGAGTATGCTGACGCTAGGTGAACTTCTACACCCAGGCCACTCACAGTATAACCCCCAAAACGTCTATACAAAAAGGGCCGTTCTTCCCGCTGAAATCAAAGGTTTGGCTCAAGGTGAATGCATAAGAAAACATAAACATTAATCCATATAACAAAAGCGAAAACAACACAAAATACAAGTTCCACATGCTAGAACAAGTATGGATGCAAGTATGTGATTTTAAGGGAAACTCGAGAACCAACTGTCCCGAGTATGATATCCCGCTAACGATGACTGCTTGTACCTTTCAAGGCAAGTAGCTCCAACTCTGGATACGCTACAAAAGATGTTATATCAAAATCTAAACAACCTAAACAACAACAACGCTCAAGGTAAACTCTTTATCGCTCTTCGTCCAAATCTTCGACGATCGAATGCTGCTAACAAAAGGCTCGACAAACTCCAAACGAATCTGCACGGAGGCAAAAAGAAGATCAACAACGACGATCAACTCACAATCCGAATTCAACAACACAAAACGGTTCAAAATCTCTAAAAATCAAACCGGCGGCATAACGACTATAAACTGAACAAACCGTAAACGCAAAGAGCAGTACAATATTGATATCAACTCATATCAATGCTAAGACAACAATAACAACTCAAACCCAACCAATCTCAAAACTAGATTTTCGAAATAGGCTTCCAAAAATCATAACAATTTCGAACGTCGCTCTATTTCAAAACCAACAGGGAATAAACGATCAGAACTCTGAACAACATACTCAAAACTCAATCGATTCTAACAACATCCAAAAAATAGAAAGCATCTGATCGGATAAAAATTTACGATAGAACGAAGCTCTCGCTGCGGTGATCGCTAAACTGCCTTCAGAAATAAATTCCAATGGACGGATCGACCGGAAACTCAAATCTAAAAAGCTTGAAAGAAACGTTCCTAAGCTTCCATGGAGAGAAACGTGTTGGAGGAGATGAAGAGGAGAAACAAGACCAAGCCAATCCAATTCCAAGACTAAATAATATAACAAATCCAATTTTTGCGTTTTAGTGCCAGAAATTTACAAAATAGTCCTTGATAAATATCAAAACGGCCCTCGACTTTTGAAAACTCTGATTATCTCAAATAAGATTGATTAAGATAAATTCGTGGCATTACAATTCTCCCTCTCTAAAAAGAGATTTCGTCCTCGAAATCAAATACTGTTCAATATTAAAAGCTAAGGGATAAAACCCAAGACTGCAAGAGAATTCATCTCTCAGAAAAGAGCAAAAAATGCTGTCTCAAATCGGACTCTATTTCCCAAATGTCTTTTTCAAAACCGCAACAACTCAACTGAACTAGCAAAACAGAAACAATTTGTTTCGGAGCTGTTCTTCTGTTCAGTCATACTCTGAATCAGTCATCTCAGGCCATTCGGTAACTCGTCAAATTCCAATCTCAAAAATTACAGAACAAAAGAACATCTGGTTGGGTAATTCAACAACACGGATTTGGCGATGATCCGCAACGAAAGGCGAAAAATCACCTCGTGAAAACCAGAAATAGATGAAAAAAAACAAGTCTGTAGGCAAGATCGCCTATCATTTCCAGACTCTAGTGAGATTCAAACAATCTCAGAGATGATTTCTCTCACTTCGCATATCTGAAAATTCTTCTGAAAGTAGAGTCTTCTGAAAAATTCGATCTTTCCGATCCAAATACAAAAGTCTGCCTCGAACACTTGTATACTTCAACTGTCTAGTCTAAGCCATTTTCGATCACGCCAGACAATCATCATCAGCTAAAAAAAAAACTCAAAACAAATCTGGTCCCAAAACCGGTGACTCAGAAAAGGATCATCCCAAAACAAAGAGGTTTTCAATTCCGCTCGAGAAACTCTTCAAAATATGCCATCCAGATAATCCTCTGATAGTTGTCGATGTATAAAAGTCCATAGGAGTTAGCGACACTCGTCACCTAGTGCAGGATCAAGCACCAAACTTCAGATCTTCTCCTCTCGGAGTCAGGGAGTTTCATAAATTCCTCTAATACGAACCATGGACCTTCAGGCTAGGTACCATGAATTACCGAGTCTGGTAATAATTGAGCTTAAGAAATGGCATGGACCGCTCACCCTCAACTAGTCCAAATCAGGCTATACAAATTTTTGGTCGGCCTAGCACTACAGCTCGGCAAAGCCTCTAATACAAAAATTCTATTCCGACTGTCCGTCGTTCTGAGGATAACAATATTAATCAGTTGCAATCGAATAACAAAGGCCTCTTCGAAGAAAATACCAAGGAAAGGGTATATCAAATATCTCTGTCTGAAACAGCCAAATTCGGCAATCAAACAATCTGACAAAAGTTGTGAAAGAATATCTAACATCTGATCAAGTCTGAGAATCATTCTGTATGGAATACTGAAGCAGCTTTCACCAATCGGTAAGTGTTAAACAGATAGTACCTCAAACTCAGACTGCTCAAAGAAGTTTCCTGACAAATCCATCAGAAACATGATCTAAATCCCATTCTGAATCAGAATAAACTGTACTACAGACCATTGGGTCGTAGTTTCTCTGCTTTCAACTGCAGACAATTCACAATATCGGAATTCATACCTCAACATCGTTCTTTAACTGCTTCTAACAGAACTGACTCTGATCATCGTAAATCTTTCGATCATCTGAAAGAATACTGAAACACTACAATGTGCAAAACTCAAGATATGCTGTCTCTAAATCAGAGACATCTGACACAACAATATGCTCAATCTCAAAATAGAGTATCAAAACCGACCTGAATCTCAGGATGGTTTAGTTCTGACTTTTCTTCAACGAATACTGAAAAATCGAATCAAATCTCTGATCGATCTTGATCTTCTCAAACAATTCTAATCAGGCTCAAAAGCAAGGTTCTGATAGACCTCTTATCTTCTTCAAACTCTGATCATAAGTGCAACAATCAAATATCACAACAATATACCGAAAGTAGATAAAATAAGCATAGATCTTTCGGCCCAAAGCAACAACTACTGCATTCAATTACTCCGGATAGAAAGGATTTCCAATCGGAAATTCCTCATTACCTCTAATCTTCTTCTCTTTCTCATACCCGGTTTGTACGGCGAAACCAGCACTATAGCTTCTAAGATCAAGAAGATTAAGGAAATCTCATCGTAAGAAAATAGATACCAAATCTTCTAATCAATAAGATCGCTACGAGCTCAAAATCCAGAATCAGACATTGAGTCTCGAGCATCTTCAGCTGTTTCGATGCTCATTCTATAAGTGATTCTTCTGAACAAGAAAATACCTCAAATCACAATAAGAATAATTTCAATGTACTGCAAGATCATCAGTACAGAAAGGAATAAGGAATACCGAAGCTCTGATCAATCTCTTCTTCAAACAATAAGAACTGGTCTCATAAGATTAAGTCCAAACAGAAGAACATATTCTGCTTGAGTAATCGGCCTTACAATCGATAAGAATCCCTTGAAGAGTCTGCGATAGAACTTGATAAACCAATAATCTTCAAATTCTAGGTAAGGACATCGCTCTAGATTAATTCATATCGGCTCCGGTTTTGAGGTGATCAACCGAATTCCGCCTCCAGATAAAATGATCGAGGAAGGACAACTCGATCCAATCTGAATTCAGACGTCGAAAGAGAAAAAAACATAACAGTGCTTGGCATGCAAATCTGAAAACAACTCTCAAACTCTAAAAGATCAGTATAACTCTTCAACGGACAAGAATTTCATCGATAAGAATCATCAAAATTTAATTCCAATATCTCTGTAAGATCCGGCTCCTAAAATTCATATGCACTGCAGGAGCATCTGCCAAATCAACGACAATACACAATTCAAGAGACATACCTTATTCTGAGTCCGGTCTTAGGAAGATGATACTCTGATTTCAATTCAAGCTGAAGTCAATCTAACGAATTGGAATTAAAACCGGAAGCTCATCCTGCTATATCATCGTCTGCAATTTTTAAAACCACTGGTGTATCAACCAGATCGGGTTAAAATTTAGGACACCCTCTGCTAACAAACGAATTCCTCCGCACATTTCTGTAATAAATTGTCATTCTACAAAACAAATATCAAAAGAAACTACACATCAAGAATTCTTACCGGAGGATTTCCACTCGTCTAAGGAATCAGATCTGAAATCTGGAAACTTTTTGAAAATAATCCTTGGTTGCCCTGTACTTGGTTAAACAGCTCAACGGATAATAAACTTATAATCCGATAACCTAAGTACCAGCTGCCCAGTTCAAACTTATTCCCATTCAAAACAAGAGTTGCTACTAAATTAACCCCAAAATTTCAACAAAAGGGAAAGCATCAAGCTAGATTCCCTGAGTAATAAGGTAGGGAAAGTACCAATATCTAACATTCAATAGGCAGAAAAACTAAAATTTCGAAAGACTACCTGTCTTATCATCTCCAGGTGCAGCCCGAGTCTGCGGATCTTCATTAAGGGCAAAGACTAAAGTCTGTTGAATCAGAGGTTGATTCAAATTCGGATAACCTCCTCGAAGATTCTGATGCGACGGTTGAAAGGAATGAACCACAGAAGCTTTTCGCCCTGTTGAACCATCGGTCTAAAAGAACGTCCTGACCGAGCTCCAATGGTATCACGCTGAGGAAATCTCCTTGCGTAGTGTCTAGTCTGATGGCAGATATTGAAACTACCATAAATTCCAAGACAATGCTCGCTGAGGTGTCAACTTCCACAATTGCTGCAAGATAAACCAAAAGATCCAGAACTCTGTCCTGAACTAAACTGTTGGGATCCGCTGGAGCTAGAAAAACTGCTCCCAGATTTCTTGAATTGTTTCCCCCTTGGTTGCAATTTATTCCTCGTATTACTTCCTCTATAACCAGTTAGTTGTTGGAACGGAATCTGCCAAAGTGATTCTGTTTTAAATAAACTCCAAGAAACAATCATACCTTGATTCTCCAAGGCTTTCTTCCTTGAAATCCACCAAACTTTGGCCATCCCCTGTAGTTGGTACACTACTAACCGAATTCGACGCTCATCGGTGTAGTCAAGAGAATCAAGCAACTGATCGATCTCTTTTATCCAATTCTCGCACTCCACAGCATTCTCATTACTCTTCAAAGTTGGAGGGTTGAACGACTGAAACCTCAACAAGAGTGCTTCCATCGGAGTCGGAGTGACATCCATTCTTTCATTCGCAGAACAAAGCTTTTCAATCGGGGTTGCTACTGAATGTTTCCAGATCAAAATTCATCGAGGAAACAGATCTCAATTCAAGATGATTAGGACACAAATATCTCAATTCAACAATCTCGTGTCCTTAATCTCTGTTCAAAAATCCCACTCCATATCAGGAATAATTAAATCCGCAATTCTAATATATATCATGATTTAATATTTAAATCACATAATCATGTAATTCAAATAATTCTTAAGTAATAAAGCATGCTCGCATGGAACTAAATAAACAAAAGGTAACTCAACCACATGCGAACTTGAACTACCCCGCTCACTCTAGTTCAACCAAGAATCTTATCTCTCTGATACCACTTAATGTGAGACCTAGGTTCTAAACATCTAATCTCGAATTAAACAATAAATAAGCCAAGTGAAAAACATTATCTAAATATTTTTTTTTAAAACGCCTCGCGCGAGCGCGAGATAAACATCTCGCACGCGCGCAGGCTTTACCTCCAGCAACAATGCTGAAGGCTCGCGCCCGCGCGAGATACTAATCTCGCTCGCGCGCGGGCTAACAAACCAGAGCTCCTGGGATTGCTTCTCGCGCTCGTGCGAGGTACAATCTCGCGCGCGCACGGGAAGCCTGGGTAGAAAATGCTCGTGCATTTGAAAAGTTCCCAAGCACTCTTTCGACATGCATTCAATCCATAAACAATACGGGGTGTGGAAAAATACATGCAATATCAAATATAAATACTAAATCATGCTTTCATAATATACCTAAGATCAACATAAAGTCTCGATCGATAGAAGTTCTAACATGCTTCGTTCCAAGTTATACAACTCCGGAATTCAAACGAGTTCGAAAACAAAACATGACAAGTTCGAATCACAATCGAATTCTAATTACACCGAGTCTCACTTCTACTCAACTCAAACCCTAGCCTGCTGCCTCTAAGTTGATCCTGCCCCACCTGTCGCCAAGTACACATACAAAACAAAGCAACAGCCGGATAACTCCGGTGAGAATGATATTCCCAGTAAAAGAAACATAACAAGTAATACAACAACAAACATGCTTTCAAGACAACAACACTTTCAATAACAACGTAATGAAATGCATGTCTTTAAATCGGGATATCAATTCTGATAAACGAGGGATTTCTGCTCTGCTTTTGGGATCCCGAGGATGAGATCACGTAACAACTCACCACTCACCCACTCGAGGTGGTGTCACGTATCCCAATCCCCTAGACTTTGGTGCGACTATAAGGAGTATGATGACACTACGTGAACTTCTACACCCAGGCCTCTCGCAGTAAAGCCCCCAAAACGTCTAAACGAAAAGAGCCGTTCTGCCCGCTGAAATCAAAGGTTTGGCTCAAGATGAATGCATAAGAAAAAATAAACATTAAGCCATATAACACAAGCTAAAACAACATAAAATACAAGTTCCACATGCTAGAACAAGTATGGATGCAAGTATGTGATTTTATGGGAAACTCGAAAACCAACTGTCCCGAGTATGCTATCCCGCAAGCGATGACTGCTTGTACCTTTCAAGGCAAGTAGCTCCAACTCTGGATACGCTACAAAAGAGGTTATATCAAAGTCTAAACAACCTAAACAACAACAACGCTCAAGGTAAACTCTTTACCGCTCTTCATCCAACTCTTTGACGATCGAATTCTACTAACACAGGGCTCGACAAACTCCAAACGAATCTGTATGGAGGCAAAAAGATGATCAACAACGACGATCAACTCACAAGCCGAATTCAACAACACAAAATTGTTCAAAATCTCTAAAACTCAAACCGGCAGCATAATGACTATAAACTGAACAAACCGTAAACGCAGAAAACAGTACAATATTGATATCAACTCATATCAATGCTAAGACAACAATAAAAACTCAAACCCAACCAATCTCAAAACTCGAAATAGGCATCCAAAAATCATAACAATTTCGAACGTCGCTATATTTCAAAACCAACAGAGAATAAACGATCAGAACTCTGCCAAGAATAACATACTCGAAACTCAATCGATTCTAACAACATCCAAAAAATAGAAAGCATCTGATCGGAGAAAAACTTATGATAAAACGAATCTCTCGCTGCGGTGATCGCTAAACTGCCTTCAGAAATAAATTCCAACGGACGGATCGACCGAAAACTCAAATCTAAAAGCTTGAAAGAAACGTTCCTAAGCTTCCATGGAGAGAAACATGTTGGAGGAGATGAAGAGGAGAAACAAGACCAAGTCAATCCAATTCCAAGACTAAATAATATACTAAATCCATTTTTTGCGTTTTAGTCCTTGAAATTTCCAAAATTTGCAAAATAGTCCCTGATAAATATCAAAACGACCCTCAATTTCTGAAAACTCTGATTATCTCAAATAAGCTTGATTAATATAAATTCGGGGCGTTACAATATATTTTATATATCATTGCTTTTTTATTGAGCATAGTCGCTCACGTCCATGTGTTTGGTGGTTTTGGGATTACCTTGTGGCGGGGCAGGTCTGAGGCTTGATGGTCCAGGAGGTTCGCACTAGGAGTGAGGCCGGTATCAGCGCTACCGAGTGAGTGTAGTGGTTAGGGATTTGATACCCTAAATTCGATTTGGTTGTATAACATAGTTTATGCACAAATTTATGATAATCATTTGTGTGAGACCTCGGTTCTAAACAACAATTAAAGGAGTAATTCAATAAGTAAGCAATTAAAAGCCAAGAGCATTTTTTTTTAAAAGGGGACGCGCGGGCGCGCAGCTTGAGGCGCGGGCGCGCATGGCATCCTGCCCAAGCCCTCGCGCAGGCGCACCACCCGAGGTGCGGGCGCGCATGGCCTGCTGAATTGGCTCAAAACAAGCCTCCAAAAGTGCAATAACATAACCAAAAGAACTCTAACATGATCCAACTAATATATATCCAACAACATAGCATTTAAATACATAAAAGTGAAGAACACGCATCGATGCTAGATATTACACGCCGAATACAGAATACAAGAGTTCTAACCACAAGAAAGACCACTTCCAATCCAAGTTCAAGTTCTTAACATGCTTCAAAACATAAGCTAGATTGTCATGCTAACAAGACTTCTAAACCGAGTCTCACTTCTACATCATTCCCTCAAAGATAACCATGCCTCTTCTGACTTGATCCTGCCCCACCTGTTGCCAAGTACACATACAAAACAAAGCAATAGCCGGATAACCGGTGAGAATGATAATCCCAGTAAAAGCAACATAACAAGTAATACAACAATAATCATGCTTTCAAGACAACGACGAAATCCATGACAACGTAATGAGATGCATGTCTTTAAACCGGGATATCAAATCTGATAAACGAGGGATTGCTGTTGTGCTTTTGGGATCCCGAGGGTGAGATTACGTAACGACTCACCGACTCACCCAATCGAGGTGGTGCCACGTATCCCACTCCTCTAGACTTTGAGCAACTATAATGAGTATGCTAGCACTAGGCGAAATGACTACGACCTAGGCCACTCAATCATAGTTCCCAAACGTCTAAACAAAAAGGGCGGTTCTGCCCGCTGAAAACGAGATTGGCTCAAGATGAATGCATAACAGAAACATAAAACATAGCCATATAACAAAAGCTCAATCAAAACAACAGAACACAAGTTCCTCATGCTAGAACGAGTGTAGATGCAAGTATGTGCTTTTAAGGGAAACTCGAGAACCAACTGTCCCGAGTATGCTATCCCGCTATCGATGTCTGCTTTTACCTTTCAATGTCGTAGATTCAAATCCGGACAAGCTACAAAAAAATATTGTATCAACAACTATACAACCTAAACAACAAACAACGGTTCAAGGAAATCTCTTTACTGATCTTCGTCCAACTCTTGACGAACAATGCTGCTAACACGGGCTTGACAAACTCCAAACGAATCTGTTCAGATACAAATCAAAGATCAATTACCATGATCGACTTACAAGCCAAGTTCAACAACTCAAAAACGGTTCGAAATCCCCAAAACTCAAACCGACGGCATAACGGCTATAAACTGAACAAACCGACAACGCAGACAGCAGTTCAATAGCGATAACAACTCATAACAATGCTAATACAACCTTAACAAGGCAATCCCAACAAATCTCAAAATCATTATTTTCGAAAATGGCTTCCAAAAATCACAACAAATCCGAACGTCGCTCTAATTCCAAACCGACAGATAATAAACGATCAGAACTCTGCCAAGAACAACATACTAGAATCTAGATCGATTCTAACAACCTCCGAAAAACAAAACATATCTGATCGGAGAAATACTTACAGTATAACAGAGCTCTCACTGCAGTGATCGATAATCTGCCTTCAGAAATAATTTCTAACGGCCGGATCGAGCTCGGGAGGAAATCTGGAAGCTTGAAATCCAAAAGGGGCGCTTCAATGGAGTCTCTCGGTTGTGTGGAGGAGGAGGAAGACTTTAGAAATCAATTTCAAGTGTAGATAATATATAAAAATCAATATTTGCATTTTAGTCCCTGAAATTTCCAAAATTTGCAAAAAGGACCCTGATCAAAATCAAATCGGCTCGTGAACTCTGCAAACTCTGATTAACTCAAATAAACTCATTTAAGATAAAAACAGGGCGTTACAATTCTCCCCCACTAAGAAAAGATTTCGTCCTCGAAATCAATGAGAACCACAACTCATAAGATAGAAAGAAGAACTAAAGACAGTAAGAAGAACTCACGTCATCTGAATAACTCCGGAAAACGCTGGCTCATGCCAGACTCTGTCTCCCAAGTCGCTTCCTCGACGCCGTGATGGCTCCACTGCACTTTCACCAACGGAATCGACTTGGTCCAAAGTTGTTTCTCCTTCCGATCAAGGATCTGAATCGGTCGCTCAAAGTAGCTCAGAGTCTTGTCTAACTCGGCTTTGTCAGGCTGAAGGATATGAGAAGGATCTGGATGATACTTTCGCAGCATAGAGACGTGAAAAACGTCATGAATACCAGATAAAGACGGAGGAAGGGCAAGCCTGTAGGCAAGATCGCCTATCTTCTCGAGAATCTCGTACGGCCCGATGAATCTAGGAGATAATTTCCCTCTCTTACCGAATCTGACAGTGCCTCTGAACGGAGAAATCTTCAGAAAGACTCGGTCTCCCTGATCAAAACTCAGAGTTCTACGCCTGACATTCGCATACTTCGCCTGTCTATCTTGAGCTGACTTCATTCTAGTCTGAATGATCTTAACCTGCTCTGCCATATCTCTAAGCATATCCGGTCCCAAATCTGGTGACTCGGACAAGTCATCCCAAAACAACGGAGATCGGCATTTCTTACCGTACAATGCCTCAAAAGGCGTCATACCAATACTCGCTTGGAAGCTGTTGTTGTAAGAAAACTCGAAAAGAGGCAAAGAATCCTGCCAACTAGTGCCAAAATCTAGCACTACCGCTCGCAGCATATCCTCTAACGTCTGGATAGTCCGCTCTGACTGTCCATCGGTCTGAGGATGATAAGCTGTACTCAGATGCAATTGAGTACCAAGTGCCCCCTGAAGACTGTGCCAGAAGTGAGAAGTGAATCTAGGATCTTTGTCTGAAATGATCGACTTCGGCACACCATGAAATCTCACAACATTGCTAACATACAACTCAGTCATCTGATCATGACGATACGTCATCCTGTACGGAATAAAACACGCAGACTTCGTCAATCGGTCGATCACTACCCAAATGGCATCGCATCCTCGAACGGATCGTGGTAGCTTCGTGACGAAATCCATGGAAATGTAATCCCACTTCCATTCAGGAATAGATAGACTGTGCAATAGACCTCCTGGTCGCTTCCGTTCTGCTTTCACCTGTTGACAATTCAAACACCGAGATACAAACCTCGCTACGTCGCTCTTCATTCTCTTCCACCAGAACTGGTTCTTCAGATCGTTGTACATCTTACGACCTCCAGGATGAATACTAAACCGACTGCAATGAGCCTCTCGGAGAATACGCTGTCTCAACTCCGAAATATCAGGCACAACAATACGGTTATTCACGAACAAAACATCATCTCTAACCTGGAATTCAGACTGATGACCTGATCTGACTTTCTCTACTGAGATCTGGATGCTCGGCTCAGACTTCTGTGCTTCTCTGATTGCAACAAACAACTCTGGCTTGGCTTGAATGGCAAACACTCTGATAGTCTCCCTATCTATTTCAAACTCTAAACCAGAAGTGCAACAATCATCGATCAACTGAGAAACACCGATAGTAGAAAGAGATAAAGAACAAAGCTTTCGGCTCAAGGCATCTGCAAATGCATTAGACTTCCCCGGATAGTACTTGATTTCACAGTCGAAATCTTTCAACAGATCTAACCATCTTCTCTGTCTCATATTTAGCTCTTCCTGTGAAAACAAGTACTTAAGGCTCTTATGTTCAGAAAAGATCTCGAAAGACTCACCATAAAGATAGTGACGCCAGATCTTCAAAGCAAAGACGATCGCAGCTAGTTCAAGATCATGGACCGGATAACGAGTCTCGTACGGTTTCAGCTGCCTCAATGCATACGCTATCACATGCTTATGCTGCATAAGAACACAACCCAAGCCTCGGTTAGAAGCATCACAATAGACTGTGAAACCTCCAGTACCCTTCGGAATAGAAAGAATTGGAGCACTGGTCAGTCTCCTCTTCAGATCAACAAAGCTAGCCTCACAATCTGGAGTCCAAACAAAAGGCGCATTCTTCTGAGTCAGCTGGGTAATAGGCTTGGAAATAGACGAGAAACCCTCGATGAAACGACGGTAATAACCAGCTAAACCCATGAAGCTTCGGATCTCTGGCACTAAAGTAGGTCTAGGCCAATTCATAACCGCTTCAATCTTGCTGGGATCGACAGAAATCCCATCTTCAGAAATAATATGACCGAGAAAGACAACTCGATCTAACCAGAATTCACACTTAGACAGCTTGGAAAACAACTGCTCAACTCGCAAAATCTGCAGTACGGTCCTCAAGTGCTCTGCATGGTCAGTACGGTTCTTCGAGTAGATAAGAATATCATCGATAAAGATAATGACGAACTCATCTAAATAACGCTGAAAGATACGGTTCATCAAACCCATAAAAACCGCTGGGGCATTAGTCAAACCAAACGGCATGACTATAAACTCAAAGTGACCATACCTCGTCCTGAATGCGGTCTTAGGAATGTCTTCCTCTCGCACTCTCAACTGGTGATAACCTGACCTCAGATCAATCTTATAGTAGATAGAAGAACCCTGCAGCTGATCAAACAAGTCATCTATTCGGGGTAAAGTATACCTGTTCTTAACTGTAGCCTGATTCAATTGACGGTAGTCGATACAGAGCCGCATAGAACATCCTTCTTCCGAACGAATAGAACAGGAGCACCCCAAGGCGATACACTAGGTCTGACGTATCCCTTGGAAATCAAATCCTCAAGCTGCTCCTTCAACTCTCTCAATTCAACAAGTGCCATACGATAAGGAGCTTTTGAAATAGGTTGAGTACCTGGCACTAAGTCAATGCTGAATTCGATTTCTCGAATAGGCGGCAATCCAGGAACATCTTCCGGGAACACATCTGCAAATTCTCTAACCACCGGTAAATCTACCAAAGCTGGGCTAGATTTCAGTACATCAACCGCATACACCAAAAATCCTTCTTCACCTTTCTGTAGCAAACGAGTCATAGATAACACTGAAATCAAAGGAATTATAGATCGAGAACCCTTACCAAAGAATTTCCACTCGTCTGCCATTTCCGGTCTGAACCTGACAACTTTCTGAAAACAATCGACTGTCGCCCTGTACTTGGTTAAAGCATCTATCCCGACAATACAATCAAAATCTGACAGTCCAAGTACAATAAAGTCGAATTCTAACAAATTTCCTTCAAAACACAGTTCACAGTTCCTGACTAATCTGACAGAAACAATTCCTCCACCCAAAGGTGAAGTAACAGCTACTACTGTAGGCAACAATTTAGTTGGCAAAGCATGCAATAATATGAATTTCTCAGAGATAAAAGAATGGGAAGCACCTGTATCTATCAAGACATGAGCAGAATAACCAAAAATCGAACAGTTACCTGCTATAACATCGTCAAGTGCTACTTGAGCCTGATCCTCTGTCAGAGCAAAGACTCGTGCTTGCTGTCTCGGAGGCTGATTTGCACTGGTACTACCTCCCTGTCTCTTCTGCTGCTGAGGCTGGAAAGAGTGCACTGCAGAAGACTGCCTCTCAGGCTGAGCTGCAGGTCTAGACGAACTCCCACTCTGAGCTCTATCTCTGTTACGTTGTGGGCACATTTTAGAGAAGTGTCCCGGTTGCTGACAGGTGTTACAATTGTCGAAGACTCCCACCCACTGATCCGGTGAGTGTCTTCCTCCACACTTGCTGCAGTACAAGGATGATGACCCAGAACTCGGTCCTGAACCGAATTGCTTCGAACCACTGGAACTGGACGAACTGTTCCCCTGCCTCTTGAACTGTTTACCTCTTGCCTTGTACTGATCCTTTCTGTTTCCCCCACTGTTACCACCTTCATACCTCTGTTGCTGGTTCTGATGCTGAGGTGGCTGATTCTGATACTGAGAGGGTTGGTTCTGATACTGCCTCTGCTGCTGAGGTGCTACCTGATTACCTTTTTGCCTCCACAAGCCTGCTTCTGCTCCCTTTGCGTGATTCATGGCATCCGCAAAGTTGTCTGGCCTAGCAGTGTTCACCAAAGTGAAGATGTCAGGATTCAAGCCATTTATGAAATGATCTGCCTTAGCTTCTTCATCTCCGGCAATTAGTGGTGCAAAACGCAATAGACTATCAAACTTGGCAACGTACTCTTCGATGTTCAGATTCCCTTGTCTCAAATTGGCAAATTCTGCTCCCTTGTCCTTACGGTACGAGATAGGGAAAAACCGCTTATAGAATTCAGATTTAAAAAGAGTCCAAGTAACTTCCGTACCTCTATTCTCTATTGCCTTCTTTGTCATGATCCACCAGCTCTTAGCAACCCCACGTAGCTGATGAATGACTAACCTGATTTTGCGGTCATCTGTGTAATCAATGGAATCGAATAGCTGATCAATATCATCCAACCAACTCTCGCAGTCAACTGGATTTTCTGAACCCATCAATAATGGCGGATTGAATGACTGAAACTTCTTCAACAAGGTTTCCATAAGCGTTGCTGAAGCATCCAACTGATCAACTTCAGTGCTAGCTTGCTCAGTTGCAGGGATAACTGGCGGTGTGTTTCTGTTTATCACTCGACGAGGACCCATCTGATAATCAAAGGTTAGGACACGAGATATCTCAATCGCTACAATCAGTGCCCTTACAACCGCTTGGAATTCCGGATACCAGTCGATAACAGAAACAGTTATATTTCAAGTAGATCATGCTTTATAATTTAAATCACATAACCATGTAATTCAATAATTCTAAATAATAAAGCATGCTCGCATGGAATGAAGTACTCAGTTAAAATAATTCAAACACATGCGAGGAGCCAATACACGCAGACTCGATCTACCCGCTCACTCTAGTTCGACCAAGAATCTTAATTCTCTGATACCACTTAATGTGAGACCTCGGTTCTAAACAAAAATTAAAGGAGTAATTCAATAAGTAAGCAATTAAAAGCCAAGAGCATTTTTTTTTTAAAATGGGACGCGCGGGCGCTCATGGCGTTTTGCCCAAGACCTCGTGCGGGCACGCCTGAAGCTCTGCCCAAAACTTCCGAAACGAAGTGCGGGACGCGCGGGCGCGCCACCCGAGGCGCGGGCGCGCATGGCCTGCTGAATTGGCTCAAAACAAACCTCCAAAAGTGCAATAACATAACCAAAAGAACTCTAACATGATCCAACTAATATATATCCAACAACATAGCATTTAAATACATAAAAGTGAAGAACACGCATCGATGCTAGCTATTACACGCCGAATACTGAATACAAGAGTTCTAACCACAAGCAAGACCACTTTCAATCCAAGTTCAAGTTCTTAACATGCTTCAAAACATAAGCTAGATTGTCATGCTAACAAGACTTCTAAACCGAGTCTCACTTCTACATCATTCCCTCAAAGCTAACCATGCCTCTTCTGACTTGATCCTGCCCCACCTGTTGCCAAGTACACATACAAAACAAAGCAACAGCCGGATAATCGGTGAGAATGATAATCCCAGTAAAAGCAACATAACAAGTAATGCAACAATAATCATGCTTTCAAGACAACGACGAAATCCATGACAACGTAATGAGATACATGTCTTTAAACCGGGATATCAAATCTGATAAACGAGGGATTGCTGCTGTGCTTTTGGGATCCCGAGGGTGAGATTACGTAACGACTCACCGACTCACCCAATCGAGGTGGTGCCACGTATCCCACTCCTCTAGACTTTGAGCAACTATAATGAGTATGCTAGCACTAGGCGAAACGACTATGACCTAGGCCACTCAATCATAGTTCCCAAACATCTAAACAAAAAGGGCGGTTCTGCCCGCTGAAAACAAGATTGGCTCAAGATGAATGCATAACAGAAACATAAAACATAGCCATATAACAAAAGCTCAATCAAAACAATAGAACACAAGTTCCTCATGCTAGAACGCGTGTAGATGAAAGTATGTGCTTTTAAGGGAAACTCGAGAACCAACTGTCCCGAGTATGCTGTCCCGCTATCGATGTCTGCTTTTACCTTTCAATGTCGTAGATTCAACTCCGGAAAAGCTACAACAAAAGATTGTATCAACAACTATGCAACCTAAACAACAAACAACGGTTCAAGGAAATCTCTTTACCAATCTTCGTCCAACTCTTGACGAACAATGCTGCTAACACGGGCTTGACAAACGAATCTGTTCAGATACAAATCAAAGATCAATTACCATGATCGACTTACAAGCCAAGTTCAACAACTCAAATACGGTTCGAAATCTCCAAAACTCAAACCGACGGCATAACGGCTATAAACTGAACAAACCGACAACGCAGACAACAGTTCAATAGCGATAACAACTCATAACAATGCTAATGCAACCTTAACAAGGCAATCCCAACAAATCTCAAAATCATTATTTTTGAAAATGGCTTCCAAAAATCACAACAAATCCGAACGTCGCTCTAATTCAAAACCGACAGATAATAAACGATCAGAACTCTGCCAAGAACAACATACTAGAATCTAGATCGATTCTAACAACCTCCGAAAAACAAAACATATCTGATCGGAGAAATACTTACAGTATAACAGAGCTCTCACTGCAGTGATCGATAATCTGCCTTCAGAAATAATTTCTAACGGCCGGATCGAGCTCGGGAGGAAATCTGGAAGCTTGAAATCCAAAAGGGCGCTTAAATGGAGTCTCTCGATTGTGTGGAGGAGGAGGAAGACTTTAGAAATCAATTTAAGTGTAGATAATATATAAAAATCAATATTTGCATTTTAGTCCCTGAAATTTCCAAAATTTGCAAAAAGGACCCTGATCAAAATCAAATCGGCTCGTGAAATCTGCAAACTCTGATTAACTCAAATAAACTTATTTAAGATAAAAACAGGGCTTTACAATTTGCATTTTTCCAATTGGATTTTTTGTATTTTACTTTTCGCTATTAAGCTTCCATTATTTTTATTGCATGCGCTATTTAAAATTTGATTAGATAGTGGATCCGGATTGGGTCGCTATATTTATTGGTATCAGAGCGCATTGCATTGGGAATTAGTAAAGCGGATTGGAATAATATTTGTTATCCTTTGTCAGATGGCAGACTACGATGAGAGCCATGACAGCAGAGGTGGACGTTGGGGCGATGGATATGATCGTAGACACCGTCAAGGGCACCGCGAGGAATGAAGACGATTTAGAATGCATCAATTTCTGCAGATGAGTCCAAAGCCATTGGCGGATGGTGAGACTCCAGAGGTTGCTGAGGATTGTATAGAACGAATGGAGAACTGCTTCTAGGAGTACCGTTGCACTGAGGAGCAAAAGATGGAAACACTTGGTTTTCTCTTGGAGGGTCAAGCCAAGAAGTGGTGGAGATCTATTTCTGCACCAATTTTGGCTGCTCGAAGAGTGGCTACTTGGGCCGAGTTTCGTTTAGCTTTTGAGAAGTTGTATTTTCCTCCGGCTCTTCGACAGGCAAAGGCAAGTGAGTTGTTGAGTTTGGGACAGGGGACGATGACCATTACTGAGTACCAGCAAAAGTTCTTCGATCTTCTACCCTACTGCCCACGCCTTGCTGCCAGTTCAGAGGAAAAATATGTTCTCTTCCTTCAGGGTCTCAACTCTGAGATTCATCAGCTCGTAGCTGTTGGGAGTGACATGAACTACGAGGGCTTAGTGAGACATTGTTGCGAAGCAGAGGACAGCATTCGAAGGAACATGACTTTGCTTTCCAGATCGACTAGTTCTTTGGGTCCTCGAGCCCAGTCTTTCAAGAAACAGGGTGACACTTCTTCTTCTTCTTCTTCTTCTTCTTCTTCTTCTTCTTCAGGATATGATGGAGTGCATCGATTCGGTAGCCAAAAATTGAGTCGTTGCCAGCAGTGTAGGCGGAGGAATCTTTCAGGACAGTGTTGAGACGACTCTATGTTGGAAAACGCGGCTCTCAGATCAATCACGATTGATACCCGGTGCAGCGGAAGTTTAAAATATTTATTATGGAACAATTCCATAGTGTGGGTATCAACCGTTTAACGATTAAATTATAAGTGTGTGTAAAATTAAATAACTATTATTAAATTTTACCTTCAATCTCGAAGCGAGATTATTGGACACCACACAGATTTCTCTGCTCTTCTTGTATCTCCCTGGAACTGATGAACAAGCTTTCCTTCAATCAGGTCCACGAATAGAGGTTTAATCCCTCTGATAGATTGCACTAGAAAATCTATCAGAAGTTTTCTACGAATTTGATTCGCTATTCGCTATTCCAGACTGCAATTCAAAATCACAGACCGGAATTTCTCAGGCAGAGAAAGGGAAGGGGCGGCCGAACTGAGAGGGGAGGCTAGGGTTTTTCGAAAAATCCTGTCTCAATTATGACCAGTTGTGTGTAATTTCTGTACTGCAATAACTTATTTATAATGCAGGCCACTAACACCTTAGGGCTCATTAGTCATAAGTTGAGGCCCGACAAGCAAAGCCCGCATGTTCAGAAATTAATATAAAATTCATCGTGACTCCGATTGATGAACCGATTTCACCAATGTGCACAGAAACCATTTCTGCATATTTTAAAGTCAAGATAAATTTTCCTGAATCCGAATTCAGTGATTTCCAAAAAATGTCCATCCCTATGTCATTTTAGGAAATCCTACTCCCTTACTCTTATTTAAGAAGTCCAACCTCTTTATTCATTAAATTTAACTCTTTAAATTTAACTATCTCAACGGGGATTAAAACTCCATTACACTATGTGACCCTCAATGGTTCAGGGATACAGCTAGCCGTGGGCTCACAACTCCTTGTGACTCGGAACAACGATTTCCGACTTGCCCAACGAATCATGGTAAAGCGCCTAGCAACATCGCCCCATGATTCCCTAGGTATCACTGATAGTGCCTACAAGAACCAGTAGATTTTGGTTAGCGTACAGTACGGTCCCTTCATCCATATATCCCGATCGAATCAAAAACCATTGGTATATCGAGAGTCGCTCAAGATTCGATAACTATGCAATACATCTTGAAGATCAAATTAGTGACATCGCATGTGCTACTAAGAAACCATTTCTTAAATCACATCAAGTACTCTGGCCAGAGATTCGTCACACTAATATCTCCTCAGATCGCATAGGATATCCACACTCGCAAGTATGTGGTGAATCCTTGACAACAATGCATCGACTCCTATATGTGTTGTAACTGTACCCAATCCCGACACCTGATGACCCCATAGAGTCGGTAAACGAGTCAAAGCACAGTACTAGCATATAGAGTCTCCATGATGTTTCAAGTAGTAAGGACTAATGGTGTACAACCAAAACCGCGGACTTTATCCAATCGATAAGTGATAACCACTTGGAAAGTCCGGATAGGGTAGTTCGATTATTCATCCTATGAATATCCATTTGCATGCTTCGAACATCTCCATGTTCCCTACCAATGAAACGTGGTACTCCGCATCGCAAATGCTAGTCTCAAACTCGAGCGATCCTTATCCTTATTATCGGACGGCTCAATCGACTAGGAACAGTTTAGAATATACAGTGACTATAAGATGTATTTCATGATAGACATCCCCATGTTCTACCACATCTTACATACACTATAGTATATTCAAGGTCTTTATCAAAACAACAATAGTATATCACAATATAACAATATGAAGAAAGATAAAGTCATTGCCATTAATAAAAGTGTAAATTATATTAAACAAAAGATCGTTTGTACAAAGAGTCATCAAAGCCCATAGCCACAAGTTGGCTCACTGGGCACCCACTCTTTCAATCTCCCACTTGCCCTATAGCCAACTAGTCATACTACGTAGACCCATTGCTTCGCGATGTTTGTCAAACAATGGTCCTGGCAAGGGCTTAGTAAGCGGATCAGCGATATTGTCTGCAGAGGCCACTCGTTCGACAGTGATGTCTCCTCTTTCCACAATCTCCGGATGATGTGGTATTTCCTCAGTACGTGTTTGGATCTTTGATGAGACCTTGGTTCCTTTGCTTGAGCAACGGCACCCGTGTTGTCACAGTACACCGGGACTGGACCAACAAATTCAGGAATGACGCCCAACTCTTGGATGAACTTCCTCATCCAAACGGCCTCTTTAGCAGCAGCTGATGCTGCAATGTATTCAGCCTCAGTGGTGGAATCCGCTGTGGTGTCCTGCTTGGAACTCTTCCAAGAGACAGCACCGCCATTGAGCATGAACACAAATCCAGAGGTTGACTTCGAGTCATCCACGTCACTTTGGAAGCTAGAGTCGGTATAGCCTTCCAATTTCAGTTCTCGTCCTCCATATACCATGAACATATTCTTAGTCCTTCGTAAGTACTTAAGAATGTCCTTCACGGCTTTCCAATGCATTTGACCGGGATTAGCTTGATATCTGCTCGTGACACTCAGAGCAAATGCTACATCCGGTCTGGTAGATATCATCCCATACATGATACTATCTATAGCTGACGCATATGGTACATGTGTCATATTCTCTATCTCTGCATCAGTCTTGGGACACATAGACTTGGATAAAGAAACTCCATGACACATGGGTAGATGTCCTCTCTTGGACCCATCCATTGAAAACCGTTTCAATATGGTGTCGATGTAGGTTGATTGAGTGAGTCCTATCATTCTCTTAGATCTATCTCTATAGATCTGTATCCCAAGAATGTAGGATGCCTCACCCAAATCCTTCATCGAGAATCTACCTGATAACCATATCTTTGTTGACTGCAACATCCCTACATCATTCCCAATGAGTAGGATGTCATCAACATAAAGTACTAAGAATGTCACAGCATCCTTAACTACTTTCTTGTACACGCACGGTTCCTCCGGGTTCTTGATGAAACCAAAATCTTTTATTGTTTCATCAAATTTCTGGTTCCAACTTCTTGATGCTTGTTTTAGACCATAAATTGATCTCTGAAGCTTGCATACCTTATGCTCGCTTCCCATGGATGTGAACCCCTCCGGCTGCTTCATATAGATTTCTTCCTTAATGTCTCCATTAAGAAAAGCAGTCTTCACATCCATTTGCTATATCTCATAGTCATACCATGCAGCTATGGCAATAAGGATTCTTATGGACTTGAACATTGCAACTGGTGAAAAGGTTTCATCATAGTCAACTCCTTGTCTTTGAGTGTAACCTTTCGCCACCAATCGCGCCTTGTAGGTCAATACCTTACCATCAGGCCCAAGCTTTCTCTTGTAGATCCATTTACACCCTATTGGAACAATTCCATCAGGAGGATCTACTAAAGACCAAACTTGGTTTGTATGCATTGAATCCAATTCAGACTGCATAGCTTCAAGCCATAAATTTGAATCCGCATCAGAAATTGCTTCCTTGAAGTTTCTTGGATCACATCCAATGTCGGGTTCATCTTGATCCCCTTCAAGAAGAAGACCATATCGAACAGGAGGTCTAGAAGTCCTCTCGGATCTTCTAGGTTCAGGCGTGTCCAGTAATGGTTCCTGAGGCGTAGGATCGTTATTTTGTATTTCGGGTTCTTCTCGAACTTCTTCGAGTTCCATCATCTCGCCTTTCTTATCCAATAAGAACTCCTTCTCCAAGAAGGTGGCATTCCTAGAAACAAACACCTTTGTTTCAGCAGGATAATAGAAATAATATCCGATTGTATTCTTCGGATACCCTACAAAATAACATAAGCTGGATCGACTATCCAACTTATCTCCCACTGTCCGCTTCACGTAAGCAGGACATCCCCAAATCCTCAAGTACGAATACTTAGGAGCTTTGCCATTCCATAACTCGTATGGTGTTTTGTCCACTGCTTTAGTGTGGACGTTTTCAACAACAATACCGCCGTTTCAAGTGCATAGCCCCAAAACGAAGGTGGAAGCTCAGTGAAGCTCATCATGGATCGAACCATGTCCAACAAAGTTCGATTACGACGCTCCGATACACCATTCAGCTGTGGTGTCATAGGAGGAGTCCACTGAGAGAGAATCCCATTCTCTTTCAGATAGTCCAAAAACTCGGTACTCAAGTATTCTCCACCTCGATCCGATCGAAGTGCTTTAATACTTTTACCTAGCTTATTTTCTACTTCAGCCTTGAATTCTTTGAACTTTTCAAATGCTTCATACTTATATTTCATTAAATATAAATACCCATACCTTGAATAATCATCAGTAAAGGTAATGAAGTAGGTGTGGCCATGTTGAGTCCCAACTCTAAATGGACCACAAACATCTGTATGGATCAAATCCAACAGATTTTGACTACGCTCAGGTTTCCCCTTAAAAGGAGATTTAGTCATTTTCCCTTTTAGACAGGATTCACAAGTAGGTAGAGAGTTAATATCAGACATATCAAACATGCCCTCTCCCACTAGCTTGTTCATCCTCCTTGAGGAAATATGACCTAGCCTAGCATGCCAAAGGTTCGCCGGGTTTTGACTATCGATTTTCCTTTTGTTTGTTGTTGCCGGTTTATCAATATAATTTATTGGAACGTCTTTCAGTTTTAAGTTGTATAGATCGTTTTAAAGTTGTCCATTTCCAATCAAACATTTATTCTTGTAAATATTGCAAATCCCATTCACAAAATTGCAAGAATAACCATCTCTATCTAGCATAGAAACAGAAATAATGTTTTTAATTAAATCCGGAACAAATAAAACATCTCTTAAAAATAACTTAAAACCGTTCTGCAAAATTAAACAAACATCTCCAATGGCTGTAGCTTCAACTCTGGAACCATTCCCGAGCCTCAGCTGGGTCTCACCCATTCTAAGCCTGCGACTTCTTGTCATCACCTGCAAATCATTGCAAATGTGAGATCCACATCCGGTATCCAATACCCAAGAAGTAGTATTAAGTGAAATGTTTATTTCAATATAGAACATACCCTTTGCAGTTCCCAACTGCTCTAGATATTCCTTGCAGTTGCGCTTCCAATGACCGGGCTTCTTGCAGTAATGGAAAACATCCTTGGATTTTCCATTGTTTGAAGCCTTTGTCTTGTGCTTCTTCTCGGGCTCGACTTTTTTGGGTGGGGCAGAACGTTTCTTGCCCTTCATACTTGGCCCCTTCTTAGCAGAAGATGAGGAGCCCACCAAGAAAGCTGGTTTATCCTTCTTTAGTGTGGATTCATATGTCACAAGCATATTGACCATCTCTTCAAGGTGGCCTCTATCTTGTTCATATTAAAATTTACCACAAATCCGTCAAACGAAGAAGGAAGAGACAGAAGCAGTAAATCCACGTTGAGTTCATGCTCCAACACCAAATCAAGAGTTGCTAACTTCTGTATGAGCCAAATCACTCGTACCCCATGATCACGGACTGAAGTCCCTTCACGCATGCGACACGTCATTAGCTCCTTAACAGTAGCGAACCTTTCAGCCCTCGATTGAGCCCCAGAAAGTTCCTTGAGTTGAGCGTGAATGTCAGCAGCATTCACGGTGTCCTCAAATCGCCTCTGGAGTTCATCAGACATCGAGGCTTGCATATAGCATTTGGTCTTGATGTCATGGTCCCACCATGCATCAAGTTTGGCCAATTCCTCCGGACTTACGTCAGCTGGTGCTTCCTTCGGAGGTGATTTCTCTAATATGTAGAGCATCTTCTCCGAAGTCAAGACAATCTTCAACTTCCGGAACCATTCCGTATAGTTTGCGCCAGTCAACTTGTTTTGTTCGAGGATCGAGAATAATGGATTACGCGAATTCATTGTATGAAATACTGAAAAGAAAAACAGACATATATCAATGATTGTTTAAGCAATTTACTAAGACATAAAATAGGCGAATTTAATTTTATGAATCTCACTCCCACTATTTTAACGATTTCACTACCCTCTAGTGAAAATGGGACACTTTTTCCTTAGTGAGAACATGGAGTCCAATTGACAAACTTATGGTCCCGAATAATATCAGCCAACCATAATTCTCAAAAGGTAGAGCCCAATTGCTTCCAAAGCAACCCCCATGTGTTTACCTCATGTCCAATAAGGGCCCAATAATATGACGCCGTTTAAAGTGACATGTCAAGATGACCCATCAATATTAAGTTGTGATGGACGGTCGCCATGTGGATCCCCCAATAATATGAGCCGATCCCATGGGAGTTCCACCCAACTTACAACATGTGTCGATCCAATGTACAGCTTTCCGACGGACGGGTCCCCCCAATAATATGAGCCGGACCGTATCCGCGGGTAGCATCACATACATTGACCGTTGATGGAAGGTAGAAACATTTGAACAAATTCAAATTTCCTTTATTTATCTTGATATCAATTTTAAATCATATTTAAAATGAGGGATTTTTAATTATGAAAATTTGTCTCATCATTTTTCAATTTATTGTATGCTTGCCGGATTCATACAATTATGTCTAAAACATGCATACAATCATAATATCATATATTATATATAGGATGATCGATTCCATTTCTAATTGACTCGTGGTTGCCAATCACGAGTCTTAGTCCAATCCTAGGTAATATGCAGTATGCAATGCAATCCTATTACATTAGCTTCCAATTTACATTTCTTCGTCTTTATTGTATGCTGGGCCCACCATCTTCAAATCTTGATCTCCCACTAAATCTAATGTATTTACAATAAATAGCAATGACAAGTAGGGGATACATTTTAGGGGTGGGAACGGGCCATAAACCAAGCCCACTTTTATTACATATGACATTCATATTGGGCCATAAACCAGGCCCATTAATAAAACCAACAACAATAAAACAAATGTAAATTCCTAACATACACCTACAAAATTGGTCATGGCAATCGATCATCCTTATCCAATAACATTTAATTCAAAATTAATTTATTGGATATCATGCATATGGCAATTTAAATTTAAACAGGATAAAATCATATTTTATATATAAAATCATATTTTACATATAAAATCATATTTTACCTTTTATTAAATAAAATCATATTTTATCCACAGAATCTAATTTTATAGATAAAATCATATTTTACTTAATATATAAATAAGATCAAATCTTATCATCAATTGTACCAAAAATAATTGATTTCAAAATTCAATTTAAGGATAAAATATTAAAATTTTCCAAAAATTCAAATGTATCCAAAAATCAATTTTAAAATTTTCGGACTCGAACAATTCGATCCGATGCCTCGTGAACCAATCAAAAACAATTTTTGACCGGACCAAAAATAAAATTTTAACACATTAAAATTAATTTAAATAAAAAAATAATTTTTCCCGCGGGCCGCCCGGGACACTCCCGGGCCGGCCCGCACCCGTGGGCGCGGGCCGGGGCAGCGACAATCGCGGCCCTGGCGGTGCCCCTGGGCGGCGCCGTGCGCCGCCCTAGGCAGCGCCGAGCGCTGCCCTGCGCAGCGCTCTGTGCTGCGCTGGGCGGCGCTGAGCGCTGCCCTGGGCGGCGACGTGCGTCGCCGTGGGCGGCGCTGTGCGCCCCCCGCCGCCCGGGGCAACGACCGTCGCTGCCCCACCGGGCAGCGATCCAATCGCTGCCCGGGTTTTGCCCGAAATTTTTTTTTTTTTTTTATTTAAAATATTTATTTTGTTTTAAAAAACCAAGACTCAAAAATTTTTGTACAATCGATTAATTTAATCGTTGGATCTGAGCAACCTGGCTTTGATACCACTGTTGGAAAACGCGGCTCTCAGATCAATCAAGATTGATACCCGGTGCAGCGGAAGTTTAAAATATTTATTATGGAACAATTCCATAGTGTGGGTATCAACCGTTTAACGATTAAATTATAAGTGTGTGTAAAATTAAATAACTATTATTAAATTTTACCTTCAATCTCGAAGCGAGATTATTGGACACCACACAGATTTCTCTGCGCTTCTTGTATCTCCCTGGAACTGATGAACAAGCTTTCCTTCAATCAGGTCCACGAATAGAGGTTTAATCCCTCTGATAGATTGCACTAGAAAATCTATCATAAGTTTTCTACGAAGAGAATAAACGAATTTGATTCGCTATTCCAGACTGCAATTCAAAATCACAGACCGGAATTTCTCAGGCAGAGAAAGGGAAGGGGCGGCCGAACTGAGAGGGGAGGCTAGGGTTTTTCGAAAAATCCTGTCTCAATTATGACCAGTTGTGTGTAATTTCTGTACTGCAATAACTTATTTATAATGCAGGCCACTAACACCTTAGGGCCCATTAGTCATAAGTTGAGGCCCGACAAGCAAAGCCCGCATGTTCAGAAATTAATATAAAATTCATCGTGACTCCGATTGATGAACCGATTTCACCAATGTGCACAGAAACCATTTCTGCATATTTTAAAGTCAAGATAAATTTTCCTGAATCCGAATTCAGTGATTTCCAAAAAATGTCCATCCCTATGTCATTTTAGGAAATCCTACTCCCTTACTCTTATTTCAGAAGTCCAACCTCTTTATTCATTAAATTTAACTCTTTAAATTTAACTATCTCAACGGGGATTAAAACTCCATTACACTGTGTGACCCTCAATGGTTCAGGGATACAGCTAGCCGTGGGCTCACAACTCCTTGTGACTCGGAACAACGATTTCCGACTTGCCCAACGAATCATGGTAAAGCGCCTAGCAACATCGCCCCATGATTCCCTAGGTATCACTGATAGTGCCTACAAGAACCAGTAGATTTTGGTTAGCGTACAGTACGGTCCCTTCATCCATATATCCCGATCGAATCAACAACCATTGGTATATCGAGAGTCGCTCAAGATTCGATAACTATGCAATACATCTTGAAGATCAAATTAGTGACATCGCATGTGCTACTAAGAAACCATTTCTTAAATCACATCAAGTACTCTGGCCAGAGATTCGTCACACTAATATCTCCTCAGATCGCATAGGATATCCACACTCGCAAGTATGTGGTGAATCCTTGACAACAATGCATCGACTCCTATATGTGTTGTAACTGTACCCAATCCCGACACCTGATGACCCCCATAGAGTCGGTAAACGAGTCAAAGCACAGTACTAGCATATAGAGTCTCCATGATGTTTCAAGTAGTAAGGACTAATGGTGTACAACCAAAACCGCGGACTTTATCCACTCGATAAGTGATAACCACTTGGAAAGTCCGGATAGGGTAGTTCGATTATTCATCCTATGAATATCCATTTGCATGCTTCGAACATCTCCATGTTCCCTACCAATAAAACGTGGTACTCCGCATCGCAAATGCTAGTCTCAAACTCGAGCGATCCTTATCCTTATTATCGGACGGCTCAATCGACTAGGAACAGTTTAGAATATACAGTGACTATAAGATGTATTTCATGATAGACATCCCCATGTTCTACCACATCTTACATACACTATAGTATATTCAAGGTCTTTATCAAAACAACAATAGTATATCACAATATAACAATATGAAGAAAGATAAAGTCATTGCCATTAATAAAAGTGTAAATTATATTAAACAAAAGATCGTTTGTACAAAGAGTCATCAAAGCCCATAGCCACAAGTTGGCTCACTGGGCACCCACTCTTTCACTCTAACCTCTATGTATATAATTAAATGAAAAAAATGCGGATTTTAAAATTTTTTTGCCATAACTTGTTTGTTTTAAGATAAAACCACATGTATTGACTCAGAAATTCAAATAAAACCCCAAATATGAAGGAAAATACGAGATAATAGGGGTATTAGTGAACAATACACAACCACAAAGTCGAGTAAAATGTTAAAGGTTTGCATGCCAACATATAAGTGCAGGGAATACACATCCTGCCAAATACGGGAAATAATAAATATCACAAGTTCATTATTACAATTAACATAATGCGGAAAAAAGGAAAAGAGAGTGGCAATGGTTGAGGGGTATGCCGCCGGACACTATAAACTCTGCGGATCTTGCCCGTCCGCCTCTTCAACGAACTCACCTGCACCAAGCATAGTAGTGAGTTTAAAGACTCAACAAGATTTGCACTATGAATAACGAGAATTTAAAATACATGCGTCATACTAAAAATAATACTAAGTATACAATAAACTCACACGAACAAAACACAACTCATGTCCGAAGTAGAACCTTTACAATATGCAATGAAAACATGACAATCTTGAACATTTCATTTTTAATTATCTTATGGATTTAGATCCTCGATTGTGACTATGAGTTTTGATCGATCAATGACTACAATACTATGCCTGCAAGGATGCCGAGATCTCTCCCGACACTACATTGCCCCTCTTAATTGGTAGGGATGCCAAGATCTCTCCCGACATCGTACTACACTTCTGGTTGGTAGGGATGTCGAGATCTCTCCCAACACCGTACTACACGTCTGGTTGGTAGGGATGTCGAGATCTCTCCCGACACCGTACTGCACGTCTGGTTGGTAGGGAAGCCGAGATGTCTCCCAACCTCGTACCACACGTCTAATTTTGGCAAGTGATCCAGGGCATCCCCCGACCCATAATTGCACTTCTAAGTCACAACCAACTCTCCTCATAAAAAATTTACATTTAATTTAACCTTTTCACATTTAACTTTTCATCTTTTCATGATTCATACTTCGGGACTAGAACATGAATAATTTGAAGTTTACTCACACAAAGGATAGGGACATCAACCTTAAAGACACGAGCCCGAATGATAATATAAACTTTGAATCATGGATGAATGACGTGTATGTGTCCACCTCTAAACATATAGTCTTCCTTAGAATCTATTAGACTTAACCCCTTTTTGAGTCAATACGGGCGTTCGTCCCGTACGACCCATAAAATAGATCATTCATATCCGAATGACCTCCCGTTCGAACCGAAGTCTCATACACATCCTAAATCATCCCTAAGACCAGTCCTAACCACTAATTTAAGCCCGAGCAGCCCGTTCACTTTAGGTTCCCGGACAGGCCATAAACTTCCCGGATAACTACTCTTGTCACTTCAACTTAATCCACCCTTTTCATACCCGAACTTACTATAATTTAGCCTAATTTGAACCGACACAATCCTAACATCATACACATTAATTTGGACCAGGTCAACCCCTGTCCAGGTCTCCAAAGCACCAAAATCAGAACCCATTTCTACTGACAAACCACATGGAACACAAAAATCTGCACTAGTCCTTCATTACTTAAAATCTTTTAAACCCTTTCACCAATGACTACTCCATATTACAACCATCAAGACACCACCTAAGACCTCCCTTGTGACCTAAAAGTGGCCTTGAATGAGAATCATGCCCGGAGCTACCTCATGTCAAGGATTTTAGCCCGACAAGTTTTACCCGATTAATCCAATCGCCACAACCAAGTTCCTATACTAAAATCCTCCATCTCCAGCCCTTAGAACCCATCTAAAACACTACCAAGACCAAATTTACACCTTTATAAATCAACATGGACAGCCACTACACACATTCATCCATTCTTTCAAAATTCAAGTTCAAATGCCCACAATATCATGCTGAATTGGTAACTTTTCAATATATAACTTCAAGGACATAAAATAACATGATACAAAACACATATCCAACCCAGCACACATTCAAATGGATCGAATAAAAGACATTACATTCTGAAATTTCCTCAAATTTTCAAAAGGTTCAATTATATGCAAGTTTATATCTCAAATCAATCCACAACACATTCTAGCAACTAATAGATGGGATTTTCAAAAAAACACATAACATGGCTACTGATTTTGCACAAGAGCCGACCCATTCATACATATATTTGATGTAAAAATTCAAAATCAATCAATATTTAAGCAAAGAAAATACTATCCTATGCTTGGTGTTCAAAGAATCACAAAATCTTGCCTCAATCTTTGAAATGAACAAGAAAAGGAGAAATGAAACCCTGAAGCTTCATGTACAGCAGCTGTATCAACCTCCAAAGGGTGGATCTAGGTTGGCACGGTGGTGGGTGGTGGTTGTTGGCGGCCGATGGGGTGGCAAGAAGTGAGGCCGACGACTTTTGGGTGTTTGGGAGAGAAGAACAGCTAATGGGGGCTAGGTTTTATAGAGTGATGTTTATTTTGTGTTGTATAGAGTGTTCTAGATATATTACATGTATATGTATTAGTGTTTGTATGTATAGATAGGTGGTGTGAGTAGTGTAGGCTTGAAAGTGCTACTACACTTATAAAAATGTCATTTCCTCTATTACAACTTTAGCTCCTCAAATTTTGCACCTATTTCGATTTCTAAGTTTAAAAATCCTAAAATTAAATATAAGAATTGAATTTTACCAGTCCGGATTCGAAAAGGATAATTTTGAGAAATATTAGTAATTATGCTCAAGAATGCACTTATGCGATTTTTTTGGCACTCGAAAAATTTTTAAAGTAAAAATCCCATTTATTTTTCTCAACTCTCCTAAATTCTAACTCCCAAAATAAAATTTAAGGTTTTTACCGCCTAGTCCACCATCACCGTGTGCCGGAGCCGGAGGTTATTGAACTCAAGAATAATTAACTTAATAATTAAACAAATAAACATATGAAGTTAAACACTAACTTAGAAATTAAAATCAATACTTTAAATATTTTGATGCCACGAAAATAAGTAAAATATTTAAATAATAAACAGAGCGATTAAAATAATTTAAACAAATTTTTTAGAACACGAACGGAAGCTCTGTTCCTGCATCAGAAGCTCTGGTCCCTTGCTACAACGGAAGCTCCGATGGTTCAACGGAAGCTCCGATGGACACGTGTCAATCCAATTACATGCAACCACACACCTGTCACCGACGGCAGATTGGAAGCTCCGATACTGCAATGGAAGCTCCGATCTCCATGCTTCTGGTGTGCTTTCGGTCATGCACACAACGGAAGCTCCGTTCTGTCCAAGACCCAAAATCCCTCGGACCATTTTTCAGCGTTCTAAATCCAATTCCGGACCCCGTTTATCCGTTTGAAGTTCCCTTAATCATGTTTAACTTATCCTAAACATGATAATTGGATTAATTACTCGTTAATTGTTAATTCCGGATACGGGCTACTACATTATCCCCCCTTAAAATATTTTGTCCTCGAAATCTAGGGAAATCCCGAGAACGTAATAGAAACCACTTGTCCAATTCACCAATAGTTTCGGTTCGAACCTCTGGTCGAATAACCTTCGACAACCCCTGATAAGTGTATTTTATACACTTAATTTATATATGCTTTTAATTGTTAATTGCTTGTTTCGAGCAGATTTATGTGGGTATTTTGTTGTTTTTGTGATTGTAGGAAATTCTTGAGATTTTGTGAATTATGGAATATTGTGGAGAAAAGAAAATAATAAAAGAAAAAAAGAAAAGAAACGTACAGACGAATAAGAAGAGGAATGAAGAGGAATAGTGATGGGCTTCAACTATTGGGCCTTAAATGATTAGCGCTTCTTTAAGCGCTAATGGGAAAGAAAGCAAGCGCTATCGCGCTTCAGAGGAGAAGATTGAGAAACCTCGACAGAGGGTTATACGCGGGCGCGTGATTTCTGGAGTGGGCGCTTGTCGCCAATTTCTGAACTTGGAAATATTTTATCGGAAGGAAACTTCTATATTTTGTGGGCTTTTGAGTGGGCTTTTGAGATGCGATATAAAAGGAATACATTAGAATCTGAGAAGGGGAGCCTCCACACACGTACATAGGATAAGATCAGAGAGTTGATCGAGAGATTTTTCTGGGATTTTCTAGAGCTTCATCGTGAAGAACGAAGACGGAGTTTGATCGACCGGACACGGCGTCGACGACGGATTTGTTTCTTTTATCTTTTATTGTATTCTGAATATGTTTGAATTTATGGATTATTGTTTTATTCAGAATTTTATTATGAACTAATTTTTTAGAGTCTAGAGGTCGGATGGAACCTGGTGTAGACACTTTCATGAATTCTTGATTTTATTGAATTGAATTTCTTATAGATTAATTGTTTTTTCTAGAATTGATTGTCTTTTCAATTATCTGATCAATAATTGATTTGTAATATTTATTTGAAATCTGGCACTCGGGATAGGAGATTTTGAATAGGACCATTGGAAAATACACTGTTAATTATTTATCTGACTCGGGAGAGCTTATAATTTTAACAGAGCTTTTGAAGAGAACATTGTTTTGAATTGATCACTGCAAGTAGATTCTTAATAGGGATATTGGAATTGAATTGTAGTTGATATATTTTATTCGACACTCGGGAGAGGGAATAATACACGTAAGTGTTCTTGGCTATTAATTGACTGAAATTCATGAAGATTAATTAATTAGGATTGTTGTTGAAACCAGGTGAAATCTATACCTCTAGACCATTATTCTCTGATTGATTAATCTGAAAGTTGTGTGCGTGCTTTTAAATCATCTGAATATTTATTTTATTGCAAAATTCTCAAAGTTTGATTTTCTAGATAAAGTTTGGACTATTCTAATTACAAGTACTAAATATTTTCATTTTACTCCCTGTGGGATCGATATCTGAATTATTCACTATATTAAAACTTGACACTCGTACGCTTGCGAGGAAATTTCACAACAAGTTTTTGGCGCCGTTGCCGGGGAGTAAATTTGATTATTTTTTAGTCTTGTTACCAATTAGTCTAGATTTTAATTTAGAGTTTTTTTTATTTTATTTTTAAGTTGCTAATTAATTTCTTCTTATTTTTTAATTGCAGTCTATGCAACGATCTCAAAGTGCTAATTCTCTACTGTTTGATCCGGAGATCGAGCGTACTGCACGTGCTTTAAGACGAGCTAGAAGAGAAGAACTTGAAAGAATGGCTGAACAAGATGCAAACCAAGCTCCCCTAGTGCCTATTAGAGATCACTTCAGACCGACGATCAAGGCTCACTATTCTGGAATCGCTCGAGGAACTATCAATGCAAACAATTTTGAGCTGAAGCCTGCATTGATCAACATGGTTCAACAGAACCAATTTAATGGGAGCGCCACTGCCGATCCTTATCTACACCTACGCACTTTTTTGGAGATAACCGATACGGTAAAAATTAATGGTGTGTCTGAAGATACTATACGCTTACGCTTGTTTCCGTTTTCTCTCAGGGATCAAGCCAGAAGTTGGTTGCAATCACTGCCGCTTGGAAGCATCACTACTTGGGAGGGGATGGCAGAAAAATTTCTTGAGAAATATTTTCCACCTGCCAAAACCACCCAACTGAAGATTGAGATCAGTACTTTCAGGCAGATGGACTCTGAACAGCTTTACGAGGCGTGGGAAAGGTATAAAGAATTACTTAGACGTTGTCCTAACCACAATTTTGCAGATTGGGAACAGATTGAGTGGTTTTACAACGGACTGAATGCGCCTACGAGAATGAATGTGGACTCAGCGGCTGGAGGTACTATATTTGCGAAGGATCATGTTCAGGCTTATTGTAAGAGTGGGTGCCCAGTGAGCCAACTGTGTGGCTATGGGCTTTGTTGACTCTTTGTATAAACAATCTTTTGTTTAATATTATTTACACTTTTATGGCAATGACTTTATATTACTTCATATTGTTATATTGTGATATACTATTGTTGTTTTGATAAAGACCTTGAATATACTATAGTGTATGTAAGATGTGGTAGAACATGGAGATGTCTATCATGAAATACATCTTATAGTCACTGTATATTCTAAAACCGTTCCTAGTCTATTGAGCCGTCCGATAATAAGGATAAGGATCGCTCGAGTTTGAGACTAGCATTTGCGATGCGGAGTACCACGTTTCATTGGTAGGGAACATGGAGATGTTCGAAGCATGCAAATGGATATTCATAGGATGAATAGTCGAACCTACCCTATCCGGACTTTCCAAGTGGTTATCACTTATCGAGTGGATAAAGTCTGCGGTTTTGGTTTGTACACCATTAGTCCTTACGACTTGAAACATCATGGAGACTCTATATGCTAGTACTGTGCTTTGACTCGTTTACCGACTCTGAGGGGTCATCAGGTGTCGAGATTGGGTACAGTTTACGACACATATAGGAGTCAATGCATTGTTGTCAAGGATTCACCACATACTTGCGAGTGTGGATATCCTATGCGATCTGAGGAGATATTAGTGTGACAAATCTCTGGCCAGAGTACTTGATGTGATTTAAGAAATGGTTTCTTAGTAGCACATGCGATGTCACTAATTTGATCTTCAAGATGTATTGCATAGTTATCGAATCTTGAGCGACTCTCGATATACCAATGGTTGTTGATTCGATCGGGATATATGGATGAAGGGACCGTACTGTACGTTAACCAAAATCTACTGGTTCTTGTAGGCACTATCAGTGATACCTAGGGAATCATGGGGCGATGTTGCTAGGCGCTTTACCATGATTCGTTGGGCAAGTCGGAAAGTGTTGTTCCGAGTCACAAGGAGTTGTGAGCCCCCGGCTAGCTGTATCCCTGAACCATTGAGGGTCACACAGTGTAATGGAGTTTTAATCCCCGTTGAGATAGTTAAATTTAAAGAGTTAAATTTAATGAACTAAGAAGTTGGACTTCTTAAATAAGAGTAAGGGAGTAGGGCTTCCTAAAATGACATAGGGATGGACATTTTTGGAAACCACTGAATTCGGATTCAGGAAAATTTATTTTGACTTTAAAACGTGCAGAAATGGTTTCTGTGCACATTGGTGAAATCGTTTCATCAATCGGAGTCACGATAAATTTTATATTAATTTCTGAACGAGCGGGCTTTGCTTGTCGGGCCCCAGCTTATGACTAATGGGCCCTAAGGTGTTAGTGGCCTGCATTATAAATAAGTTATTTCAGTACAGAAATTACAAACAACAGGTCATATTTTGAGAGCAATTTTCGAAAACCCTACCCTCTCTCTCAAACATATTTCGGCCGCCCCCCTTCACTCTGCCCGAGAAATTCCGGTCTGTGATTTTGAATTGCAGTCAGGAATAACGAATCAAATTCGTGTATTCTCTTCGCAGAAAACTTCTGATAGATTTTCTAGTGCAATCTATCAGAGGGATTAAACCTCTGTTCGTGGACCTGATTGAAGGCGTTCATCGGTTCCAGGGAGAGACAACAAGAGCAGAATTGTTCTGTTGGTGTCCATTAATCTCGTTGCGAGATTTGAGGTAAAATTTATTTAATTGTTATTTAAATTTTACACACAAATAATTCAATCGTTGTATGGTTGATACCCACACCATGGAATCGTTCCATGAGAAAATTTTAAACTTCCGCTGCACCGGGTATCAATCGTAATTGGTCTGGGAACTCGCCAGTTTTTCCAACAGTGGTATCAGAGCCAGGTTGCTCAGATCAATCGATTGAATAATCAATTGTACAAAATTTTTGAGTCTCGGTTTATGAAACAAAATAAATATTTTTAATAAAAAAAAAATTTTTTTCGGGGCAAAACCCGGGCAGCGATTGGATCGCTGCCCGGTGGGGCAGCAATTGTTGCTGCCCCGGGCGGCGCACGGCGCCGCCCAAAGGGGGCGCACAGCGCCGCCCAAGGCGGCGACCGTCGCCGCCCAGGGCGGCGCACGGCGCCGCCCAGGGCAGCGCTCGGCGCTGCCCAGGGGCGGCGCTCGGCGCCGCCCAGCGCAGCGCTGGGCGCTGCGCAGGGCGGCGCTCGGCGCCGCCCAGGGCAGCGCACGGCGCCGCCCAGGGGCGGCGCCAGGCGCTGCCCTAGGGGGCAGCCGGGCTGCCCCCGGCCCGCGCCCGGGTGCGGGCCGACCCGGGAGTGTCCGGGTGGCCCGCGGGAAAAATTAATTTTTAATATTATTATTAATTTTAATATTTAAAATTTTATTTTTGGTCCGGTCAAAAATTGTTTTTGATTGGTTCACGAGATTTCGGATCGAATTGTTCGAGTCCGTAAATTTTAAAATTGATTTTGGATAAATTTGAATTTTGGAAAATTTTAATATTTTATCCGTAAATTGAATTTTGAAATCAATTATTTTGGTACAATTGATGATAAGATATGATCTTATGATATATTAGATAAAATATGATTTTATTTGTAAAATTGGATTTTATAGATAAAATATGATTTATTTGATATGGAGATAAAATATGATTTTATATGTGAAATGTGATTTTATATATAAAATATGATTTTTATCTTGTTTAAATTTGAATTGCCACAGCATGTTATCCAATAAATTAATTTTGAATTAAATGTTATTGGATAAGGATGATCGATTGCCATGACCAATTTTGTAGGTGTATGTTAGGAATTTACATTTTGTCTTTATTGTTGTTGGTTTTATTAATGGGCCTGGTTTATGGCCCGATATGAATGTCATATGTAATAAAAGTGGGCTTGGTTTATAGCCCGTTCCCACCCCCTAAAAATGTATCCCCTACTTGTCATTGTTATTTAATTGTAAATACATTAGATTTAGTGGGAGATCAAGATTTGAAGATGGTGGGCCAGCAGACAATGAAGACTGAAGAAATGTAAATTGGAAGCATATGTAATAGGATTGCATTTGCATACTGCATATTACCTAGGATTGGACTAAGACCCGTGATTGGCAACCACGGGTCAATTAGAAATGGAATCGATCATCCTATATAATATGTGATATTATGATTGTATGCATGTTTAGACATAAATTGCGTGAATCCGGCAATGCATGCAATAAATTAAATATGATGAGACAAATATTATAAATAAAATCCCTCATTTTAAATATGATTTAAAATTTATATCAAGATAAATAAAGGAAATTTAAATATTGTTTAAATGTTCCTACCTTCCATCAACGGTCAATGTATGTGATGCTACCCGCGGATACGGTCCGGCTCATATTATTGGGGGGCCCGTCCGTCGGAAAGCTGTACATTGGATCGACAAATGTTGTAAGTTGGGTGGAACTCCCATGGGATCGGCTCATATTATTGGGGGATCCACATGGCGACCGTCCATCACAACTTAATATTGATGGGTCATCTTGACATGTCACTTTAAACGGCGTCATATTATTGGGCCCTTATTGGACATGAGGTAAATACATGGGGGTTGCTTTGGAAGCAATTGGGCTCAACCTTTTGAGAATTATGGTTGGCTGATATTATTCGGGACCATAAGTTTGTCAATTGGACTCCATGTTCTCACTAAGGAAAAAGTTTCCCGTTTTCACTAGAGGGTGGTGAAATCGTTAAAATAGTGGGAGTGAGATTCATAAAATTAAATTCGCCTATTTTATGTCTTAGTAAATTATTTAAACAATCATCGATAATTGTCTGTTTTATCTCAGTAATCCACATGTTTCTGTTCTCCAACAAAACAAACTTATTGACGCAAACAATACAGAATGATTCCATAAGTTAAGATTGTCCTAAGTTCGAAAAGATTTTCTAAGTGTTAGAAAAGGCTTCTCCGAAAACAGCCCCGGCTGATGTAACTGCCGAAAGGTTGGCCGAACTAGAGAAATGGTTGGACCATGATCTCAAGGCCAAATGTTACATGCAAAATTGGACAAGTCTAAACAAGTTTGCCATCATTGCAAGAAACCCGGTCATTGGAAACGTAACTGCAAGGAATACCTCAAGCAGTTGCGAACTGCAAAGGGTATGTTTTACATTAAAATGTTTTTCTTAATACTACTTCTTGGGTATTGGATACCAGATGTAGATCTCATATTTGCAATGAGTTTGCAAACGATGACAAGAAGTAATAGGCTAAGGATGGGTGAGACCCAGTCAAGGCTCGGGAATGGTTCCAGAGATAAATCCAAAGCTATAGGAGACATTTTTGCAGAACGGTTTTAAATTATTGTTGAGAGATGTTTTATTTGTGCCAGATTTAATTAAAAACATTATTTCTATTTCTATGCTTGATAGAGATGGTTATTCTTGTAATTTTGTGAATGGGATTTGCAATATTTACAAGAATGAATGTTTAATTGGAAATGGACAACTTGAAAACGATCTATACAATTTAAAACTAAAAGACGTTCCAGTGAATTGTATTGACAAACCGGCGACAACAAACAAAAGGAAAATCGATAGTCAAAACCCGGCAAACCTTTGGCACGCTAGACTAGGTCATATTTCCTCAAGGAGGATGAACAAGCTAGTGGGAGAGGGCATTTTGATATGTCTGATAATTAACTCTCTACCTACTTGTGAATCCTGCCTAAAAGGAAAATGACTAAATCTCCTTTTAAGGGGAAACCTGAGCGTAGTCAGAATCTGTTGGATTTGATCCATACAGATGTTTGTGGTCCATTTAGAGTAGGGACTCAACTGGCCACACCTACTTCATTACCTTTACTGATGATTATTCAAGGTATGGGTATTTATATTTAATGAAATATAAGTCTGAAGCATTTGAAAAGTTCAAAGAATTCAAGGCTGAAGTAGAAAACAAGCTAGGTAAAAGTATTAAAGCACTTCGATCGGATCGAGGTGGAGAATACTTGAGTACCGAGTTTTTGGACTATCTAAAAGAGAATGGGATTCTCTCTCAGTGGACTCCTCCTATGACACCACAGCTTAATGGTGTATCGGAGCCGTAATCGAACTTTGTTGGACATGGTTCGATCCATGATGAGCTTCACTGAGCTTCCACCTTCGTTTTGGGGCTATGCGCTTGAAACGGCGGTATTGTTGTTGAATAACGTCCACACTAAAGCAGTGGACAAAACACCATACGAGTTATGGAATGGCAAAGCTCCTAAGTATTCATACTTGAGGATTTGGGGATGTCCTGCTTACGTGAAGCGGACAGTGGAGATAAGTTGGATAGTCGATCCAGCCTGTGTTATTTTGTGGGGTATCCGAAGAATTCAATCGGATATTATTTCTATTATCCTGCTGAAACAAAGGTGTTTGTTTCGCGGAATGCCACCTTCTTGGAGAAGGAGTTCTTATTGGATAAGAAAGGCGAGATGATGGAACTCGAAGAAGTTCGAGAAGAACCCGAAATACAAAATAACGATCCCACACCTCAGGAACCATTGCTGGACACGCCTGCACCTAGAAGATCCGAGAGGACTTCTAGACCTCCAGTTCGATATGGTCTTCTTCTTGAAGAGGGTCAAGATGAACCCGACATTGGATGTGATCCAAGAAGCTTCAAGGAAGCAATTTCTGATGCGGATTCGAATTTATGGCTTGAAGCTATGCAATCAGAATTGGATTCGATGCATACTAACCAAGTCTGGACTTTAGTGGATCCTCCCGATGGAATTGTTCCAATAGGGTGTAAATGGATCTACAAAAGAAAGCTTGGGCCTGATGGTAAGGTATTGACCTACAAGGCGCGATTGGTGGCGAAAGGTTATACTCAAAGGCAAGGAGTTGACTATGATGAAACCTTTTCACCAGTTGCAATGTTCAAGTCCATAAGAATCCTAATTGCCATAGCTGCATGGTATGACTATGAGATATGGCAAATGGATGTGAAGACTGCTTTTCTTAATGGAGACATTAAGGAAGAAATCTATATGAAGCAGCCTGAGGGGTACACATCCATGGGAAGCGAGCATAAGGTATGCAAGCTTCAGAGATCAATTTATGGTCTAAAACAAGCATCAAGAAGTTGGAACCAGAAATTTGATGAAAACAATTAAAGACTTTGGTTTCATCAAGAACCCGGAGGAACCTTGCGTGTACAAGAAAGTAGTTAAGGATGCGGTGACATTCTTAGTACTTTATGTTGATGACATCCTACTCATTGGGAATGATGTAGGGATGTTGCAGTCAACAAAGATATGGTTATCAGGTAGATTTTCGATGAAGGATTTGGGTGAGGCATCCTACATTCTTGGGATACAGATCTATAGGGATAGATCTAAGAGAATGATAGGACTCACTCAATCAACCTACATCGATACCATATTGAAACGGTTTTCAATGGATGGGTCCAAGAGAGGACATCTACCCATGTGTCATGGAGTTTCTCTATCCAAGTCTATGTGTCCCAAGACTGATGCAGAGATAGAGAATATGACACATGAGGTAGTATCATGTATGGGATGATATCTACCAGACCGGATGTAGCATTTGCTCTGAGTGTCACGAGCAGATATCAGTCTAATCCTGGTCAGATGCATTGGAAAGCCGTGAAGGACATTCTTAAGTACTTGCGAAGGACTAAGAATATGTTCATGGTTTATGGAGGACGAGAACTCAAACTGGAAGGCTATACCGACTCTAGCTTCCAAAGTGATGTGGATGACTCGAAGTCAACCTCTGGATTTGTGTTCATGCTCAATGGCGGTGCTGTCTCTTGGAAGAGTTCCAAGCAGGACACCACAGCGGATTCCACCACTGAGGCTGAATACATTGCAGCATCAGCTGCTGCTAAAGAGGCCGTTTGGATGAGGAATTTCGTCCAAGAGTTGGGCGTCATTCCTGAATTTGTTGGTCCAGTCCCGGTGTACTGCGACAACACGGGTGCCGTTGCTCAAGCAAAGGAACCAAGGTCTCATCAAAGATCCAAACACGTACTGAGGAAATACCACATAATCCGGGAGATTGTGGAAAGAGGAGACATCAGTGTCGAACGAGTGGCCTCTGCAGACAATATCGCTGAACCACTTACTAAGCCTTTGCCAGGACCATTGTTTGACAAACATCGCGAAGCAATGGGTCTACGTAGTATGACTAGTTGGCTATAGGGCAAGTGGGAGATTGTAAGAGTGGGTGCCCAGTGAGCCAACTGTGTGGCTATGGGCTTTGTTGACTCTTTGTATAAACAATCTTTTGTTTAATATTATTTACACTTTTATGGCAATGACTTTATATTACTTCATATTGTTATATTGCGATATACTATTGTTGTTTTGATAAAGACCTTGAATATACTATAGTGTATGTAAGATGTGGTAGAACATGGAGATGTCTATCATGAAATACATCTTATAGTCACTGTATATTCTAAAACCGTTCCTAGTCTATTGAGCCGTCCGATAATAAGGATAAGGATCGCTCGAGTTTGAGACTAGCATTTGCGATGCGGAGTACCACGTTTCATTGGTAGGGAACATGGAGATGTTCGAAGCATGCAAATGGATATTCATAGGATGAATAGTCGAACTACCCTATCCGGACTTTCCAAGTGGTTATCACTTATCGAGTGGATAAAGTCCGCGGTTTTGGTTGTACACCATTAGTCCTTACGACTTGAAACATCATGGAGACTCTATATGCTAGTACTGTGCTTTGACTCGTTTACCGACTCTGAGGGGGTCATCAGGTGTCGAGATTGGGTACAGTTACGACACATATAGGAGTCAATGCATTGTTGTCAAGGATTCACCACATACTTGCGAGTGTGGATATCCTATGCGATCTGAGGAGATATTAGTGTGACAAATCTCTGGCCAGAGTACTTGATGTGATTTAAGAAATGGTTTCTTAGTAGCACATGCGATGTCACTAATTTGATCTTCAAGATGCATTGCATAGTTATCGAATCTTGAGCGACTCTCGATATACCAATGGTTGTTGATTCGATCGGGATATATGGATGAAGGGACCGTACTGTACGTTAACCAAAATCTACTGGTTCTTGTAGGCACTATCAGTGATACCTAGGGAATCATGGGGCGATGTTGCTAGGCGCTTTACCATGATTCGTTGGGCAAGTCGGAAAGTGTTGTTCCGAGTCACAAGGAGTTGTGAGCCCACGGCTAGCTGTATCCCTGAACCATTGAGGGTCACACAGTGTAATGGAGTTTTAATCCCCGTTGAGATAGTTAAATTTAAAGATTTAAATTTAATGAACTAAGGAGTTGGACTTCTTAAATAAGAGTAAGGGAGTAGGGTTTCCTAAAATGACATAGGGATGGACATTTTTGGAAACCACTGAATTCGGATTCAGGAAAATTTATTTTGACTTTAAAACGTGCAGAAATGGTTTCTGTGCACATTGGTGAAATCGTTTCATCAATCGGAGTCACGATAAATTTTATATTAATTTCTGAACGAGCGGGCTTTGCTTGTCGGGCCCCAGCTTATGACTAATGGGCCCTAAGGTGTTAGTGGCCTGCATTATAAATAAGTTATTTCAGTACAGAAATTACACACAACAGGTCATTATTTTGAGAGCAATTTTCGAAAACCCTAGCCTCTCAAAACGTTTTTGGCCGCCCCTCCCTACTCTGCCCGAGAAAATTCCGGTCTGTGATTTTGAATTGCAGTAAGGAATAACGAATCAAATTCGTGTATTCTCTTCGCAGAAAACTTCTGATAGATTTTCTAGTGCAATCTATCAGAGGGATTAAACCTCTGTTCGTGGACCTGATTGAAGGCGTTCATCGGTTCCAGGGAGAGACAACAAGAGCAGAATTGTTCTGTTGGTGTCCATTAATCTCGTTGCGAGATTTGAGGTAAAATTTATTTAATTGTTATTTAAATTTTACACACAAATAATTCAATCGTTGTATGGTTGATACCCATATCATGGAATCGTTCCATGAAAAATTTTTAAACTTCCGCTGCACCGGGTATCAATCGTAATTGGTCTGGGAACTCGCCAGTTTTCCAACATGATTAACTCAAGTTGCTATAGAAGTCCATTGTAGCCCATTTTAAACTCATTTTAAATCATTCATTTTTTCCATGTGGGACAGGGGTCTCACAATCACCCCTCCTTCAAAACGCAACGTCCTCGTCGCGACCTGACCTCTCGATCCACCAGCACCGAAAATCTAGAGGTGGCTCCTACGGGTTCAATAGGTGGCTCCCGTCATGTAGCACTTTGTCCCGCAGGTTCAAGAGGTGGTTCCTACGGGTTCAAGAGGTGGCTCCCGTCATGTAGCACTCTTGTCCCGCAGGTTCAAGAGGTGGCTCTCACGCACGTATCACTTTATCCCGCATAGCACTTATTTCCCGGTGTCTGCCGGCTGGTGACCGTCTCTGATACTATTCTGTCACGCTCGGGCTAGGCCCGTGCCTGCGCGACTGCACACAATGGGCCCCTATAGCAACTACTTCGTATTCGTCCTCGTTTTACGAAAATGATTAACCCAAATTGCTATAGAAGTCCATTATAGCCCATTTTAAACCTTTCATTTTTTCCCATGTGGGATAGGAATCTAACAATTTTATTTTGAAATTCAAAAATATAAATAAAGAAATAGTTCGGATATAATAGTTTTTTTTTAAAGGTGGATGTGGCCACTTATTTATTGATAAAAAAGAAACATTACAAGGAGGAGATAAGCTCCCAATAATAAAAAACATGAAAAGAACACCAAAGTATCCAACACTTAAGTCTAGACAGAGCAAAAAAAACTTATCCAATCAAAACAAAAAAAAAAAATTACAACCAATCCCGAACTTAATACTTGCGTGGCCTCAAATCGTATCTCGAAGTAGTAGTAGTGCTCCTGATCGATTGCTGAACCTCTTCTTCTTCCTCTGAATCCAGTTGGTGCTCGAAGGAAGGGTCATGAGCATGACTAAAAGCATATGAGTCCGTTAGAAATTGCATGTACTCAAAATAATCATCAGAATCAAAATCATTTTCCGCCAAGTCAGCCCACCTCGGATTAACAACCTTGGCCTTCGTGGAGTCGAAAATACCAAATTTCTTGTTATTAAGAAAACCAGATTTTAAAAAGTTGGAAGAAGGAAGATGAGATATTCATTAAAATACGTTTTATGATATGTTAATTAAATAAAAACAAAATATTTTGTAATATGAGAAAAGTGATGGGTTTTTTTATAAAAAAAATATATAGTACGACCTCAAAGTTCAATAATAATTTTTTTAATGTATAAATACAAAACTTCCTTATTTCTAAATACTGCAAGTTATTTCTCGTTGAATTAAATTGTAATATCACAATTCATAAATATATTATTATATTTAACATAAGAGAATCTTATATATGGATTATTCTATGCTATACCTGAAGTACTTCTCCCCCATGATGTGATCAAATATCAACCATTGAATCATCAACACATATGTCAATTTCCATAAAAATATAGGGGTCTCACGTGATCTAATGATATTGAAATAAGGGGAGAAACACTCCCGGTGTAATATAGACTAACCCCTTATGTAGCGGTATGAAGTTATAGAGTAATTTTTTATTTATATATATATATATATATATATATATATATATATATATATATATCAAGATCCACTAGTTACAACTTACTATAGCAGTTTTCTTTATATTTATTTTTCTCTCTTAACACTTTAAAAAATTGATAAATTTACTTCTTCTTTATTAAAAAATACATAATTTGTATTTTTTTCCCGTTATACAAAAATTATGTGTGTCACGATCCACTAATTTAAATAAATATGCTTACACGTATTTGTCTAATATGATATGATGGAAGTATGTATATTGGTACGTATCGACTGAAGTACTGGACATCAATGGGTCAACAGCTATGTATTTGTCCATCATTATAGCCATTACAAATTAAAGCCTGTTGCCGCAAAGCTGCACCCATTCCTTCTTAACATTCTTTAAATCTTGCGCATGCTCTCTAAATATTACACTTTTTTTAAAAAAAAATTTCCTTTTTTTCCCCATTTTCCAATATAACTTATTTTGACTAGTCAATCTATCATCATTTTATGGGTGAATTATAGATAACTTCCTATTAGCATACAAGTTTTTGTCTTCAGTCCCTGTGTCATAAAAACCAAGTTTTCAGTCCCTTACACACAATAAATGTTTGTATTAACTCCCTAATTGAAAATTTTACGCATTTGCCCTCACCATTCATTACACACGGGCTTCCCTTCCTTATCTTCTTCTTCACTCCATCTTCTTTGATATGCAAAAATCCGATCGGAAAAATCGAATATCAAAATAATAGTCTCGCCTGGTATACGATCACCTCTACTCATTTTCCCTTCTCGTCTCTTCCATTTAACTTCTATTGTTTTCTTCATTAAGGAAATCGCACAACCCAAAAAAGTATTATTTTTTGCGTTGGTTATCTTCGATTTGTCACAAAATTTTTGCTGTAAGTTTTTCTTCTTACAGCTAATTTTTGTTTGATTTTCGAAGGATTATTTTGATTTGCCTCTGATTAATTTTGTTTTTTTTTTTTTGCTGCAGGTTTTTGTTTGTTTTTTCACTGCTTTTTGTTCGAATTTTGAAGGGTTTTGTTCAATATAACTCTTGTATTTTGCTGCATATTGTGTTCGGTTGGTAGTTGGTTTTAAGAATATTTGTAGTTGATCTACGTATTTTTGTTGTTATCTCTTTCTCTTTCGATGCACTCATCTCCCATGCTCGAAACATGGCTTAATTTCTTGGGTTTTTTCCGAAAGAACTTAGGTTCCAACTTCGCCGGTGAAGGGCTAATGGAGAAAAGCTCGCCGGAGTTGGGATTTTCTTAAAACCCAATTCTCATGTGGTGCTGGATTGGGATGGCTCTGTAGTATGGATCCTATTACAATCACACATAATTTTCATCCTTTCCCGTGAAGTTATCAGTGTAAGAATTTGTGGCAATAATTTCTTGGCTTGTAGGAGTGGCTGAAACGCTTGTTCTACAAAGTGGGTAGTTGGCGTTGTTTTAAATCCAAACGTCTATACAATCAATGTGGAAGAAATGGATTCTAATCAGTTGCTCTTCTTCCTGAAATTCGATCAAACAAATGGCGCATTCGCTGGAGTTTCGGCCTGCTGGCGCTTTCCCATTTCCTTTGTTGAACTTGAAACTAGTATTATTTTGATCACAGCCTTGTTTAGACCACGATTCTCGGGCACCGGAGGAGCGAGACAAGGAGGTGGTTTTTGGCTATGCGTCTTCCAGAGAATGAAAACCGGATTAAAAGATCAATTTGGTGATAGTATTTTATACCTATTTCAGATTATGTTGTAAGTAGTAACTGAAATTATAAGTAATATTGTGCCATTAATTAAGTTTAATAATATTTTATTATTGAAATATACAAATAATGGTAAAAAAATTAGTTTTTCTAAGTATTATACATTAATTAGATAAAAAAATTTAAAAAAAAATGAATACGTTATTCTCATAATATTATATGTCCGGTTCCCTGCGTTTTATACATAATTAAGTATTACTTATATCTAATTCAGATAATTTTGTACCTTAAATAAGTAATTTTCTGCCAATAATTAAGGTAGTATTTTGTTCTTGAAATATACAAATAACAGTAAAAAAAGATAGTTTTCTATGCATTAATTAAATAAAAAAGTTCAAAAGAAGGGAACATTATTCTATGAAAAATTATATGTCTGGTTTCTTGTATTTTGTACCTAATTAAAATATTATTTATAACGAATTCATATTATTTTGTACCTTAAATAAGTAATTTTGTGCCAGTAATTAAGGGGTTAGTATTCTCTTATTGAAAAATATAAATAAACATAAGAAGTTAGTTTTTTTTAAAATCTTATGCATTAATTAGAGAAGAGTTCAAAAGAAGTGCACCTTGTTCTCTGAATACTATATTCTCGGTTTCTTGCGTTTTGTACATTATTAATTATCATTTATTACCGAATTCATATTTTTTTGTACCTGAAATAAACAATTTTGTACTAGTAATTAAGTTGATATTCTTTTGTTCTTTAAAGATACAAATAATAGTAAAAAGTTAGTTTTTCTAATTCTTATGCATTAATTTTGTTTTTTTACATCATAACAAAAAAAACATAACAAGCTACAAAAAGCCCATAACAAAACTCAAAACACCGGTTAGCAAGAAGAAGCCTACAGTAAAATCCAAAGAAGTGCACTTTGTTCTCCGAATATTATATGCTCGGATCTCTGCGTTTTGTACCAAATTAATTATTATTTATACCAAATTCAAATTATTTTGTACCTGAAATAAACAATTTTTTACTAGTAATTAATATGATAATATTTTGTTCTTTAAAGATACAAATAATGGTAAGAAGTTATTTTTTTTAAATCGTATACTTTAATTAGATAAAAAGAGCTAGAGTTTTATGCATTAATCATATAAAAGAGTTCAAAAGAAATGAACGTTGTTCTCCGAATACTATATGCCCCGGTTTCTTGTGTTTGTACCTAATTAATTGCTATTTATACTGAATCCATATTATTTTGTACTGAAAATAGGCAATTTTGTGCCAGGAAATTAAGGTGATAGGATTTTGTTATTGAAAGATACAAACAATAGTAAGGAGTTAGTTTTTCCAAGTTTTTGCGTGAACATCTAATTAATAATTTAATATTTAAAAATAATTAATCACATTCACGTTCGGTGGATACAACAATCTTTCCACCGAATACTCAAATTCGATAACAATGTACCATATTTACTCTTATATGCATCATATTTTTACTTGGATGTACCTGGTTTACTTACATATGTATCTTATTTAACTATTTTATTATTTACTTATCAATTGACATTAGTGTAATTTTTTGTGTGTAAATACTAAAATTGGAGAAATATGTATTATATTCACCTCGTTATGTACTCTATTTTAATACTATTGTACTTTATTTACTTTGATCTGTATAATCTTAGTGAAGTGAGTAATTAAATCTTTAGATTATACTTGACAATTGATATAAGTGAAACTTTTTTGAGTAATTATATGATTTTAGTATATCAAACATATATATATATCCCAACTACCAACCATTAGTGGTGCGTGTATATATACTTGTGTGAACATCTCATTAAAATAACTAATCACATTCACATTCGGTGAATACAAAAAATCTTCCCACCGAAATACTCAATTTCGATAACAATGAGCTCTATTAACTCCCATATGTACCATATTTTTACTTGGATATACTGATTTACTTACTTATGTACTTTATTTAACTATTTTATTATTTACTTATCAATTGACATTAGTGAAGATTTTTTTGTGTAAATACTCAAATTGGAGAAACATGTGCTATATTCACCTCTTTATATACTTTATTTTAATATTATTGTACCTTATTTACTTGGATCTGTACCATCTTGAAGTGAGTAATTAAATCGTTAGATTATACTTGACAATTAATATAAGTGAAACTTTTTTGAGTGGATTTTATATGATTTTAGTATATCAAACATATATCTATACACACCACTAATGGTTGGTGATTGGGATATTGGTGATCTATAGTTAAATTCATATCATATAAATATTCCATAAACATTCATGAACCACTTATCAAGAAGTTGATCACATGTTCGTTATTCTTGATATATGTTCTTGTGTGAACATCTCATTATAATAACTAATCACATTCACGTTCGTTGAATACAACAATATTCTCATCGAATACTCAAATTCGATAACAATGAGCTCTATTAACTCCTATATGTACTATATTTTTACTTGGATGTACCTGATTTACTTACTTATATACCTTATTTAATTATTGTATTATTTATTTATCAATTGACATTAGTGTAGTTTTCTTTGTTTAAATACTCAAATTGGAGAAATATATGATATATTCACCTCGTTATGTACCTTATTCTCATACTATCGTACCTTATTTATTTGGATCTGTACCATATTGAAGTGAATAATTAAATCTTTAGATTATACTTGACAATTGAGTAAACATCTCATTAAAATAACTAATCACATTCACGTTCGGTGGTTACAACAATTTACCCACCGAATACTCAAAATTCGATAACAATGAGCTCTATTAACTCTTATATATACCATATTTTTATTTGGATGTACCTAATTTACTTACATATGTACTTTGTTTAACTATTTTATTATTTACTTATCAATTGACATTAATATAGAATTTTTATCTAAACACTCAAATTAGATAAATATGTGTTATATTCACTTCGTTATGTACCTTGTTTTAATACTATTATACCTTATTTACATTTTTTTTGTGCCTTCTTGAAGTGAGTAATTAAATCTTTAGATTATACTTGACAATTGATATAAGTGAAACTTTTTTGAGTAGTTATTATATAGTTTTTGTAGTGACCCTGCATGAAATCACCTACTAACTGGCAACTAATAGCATGCATTAAACTTAATACAGCAAAATACTTAACAGAGTAAAAATGTGCGGAAACTTAACCATAATTTACATATCAGCTTAGTAATATATTCCAGGCTTAAATCTATAGTGATACAACCATATCGAAATTCTTAAAAGTAAACATTATACAGCTAATAAATCATGCTGTATAAAAACTTTCAAAGCTCCTGCTCCCTAGTCCTGCCTTGAACTACCAGCTCCGTCCATCTTGCGACCTGCCCCATGGAATAGGGTGTCCAAGATAACAACTAGGACGTGAGCGCTACGCCCAGTACATAGACATGAGTAAACATATGTATATAATACATGCAACATGATGGCTGGTAAAAGATCATCTGAAAAGTCATGCTCAGAACCGGCGCCATATGAGTGCTGCCACCGCATGGATCAACCTCTGGGTGCAACCACACTCGTCTAGTACACCAGAGTAGACAGACATAAATGCCCCCGCCGTCGCGGTACTTTCAGTGACAGACTATCGAGTATAGAGCTGAGCGGCTCTATAATCAGGTATAACAAGGAATAGGCTCAACGTGTATATGCACATGACATATGAGTATAGAAAATGGTAAATCATACATCATGCCATATAATAATGCCAAATGACTAGGGAGCAGGAGCTTTGAAAGTTTTTATTACAGCATGATTTATTAGCTGTATAATGTTTACTTTTAAGAATTTCGATATGGTTGTATCAATACAGATTTAAGCCTGGAATATATTACTAAGTTGATATGTAAATTATGGTTAAGTTTCCGCACGTTTTTACTCTGTTAAGTATTTTGCTGTATTAAGTTTAATGCATGCTATTAGTTGCCAGTTAGTAGGTGATTCCATGCAGGGTCACTACATTTTTGGTATCAGAGCATGCTTAGATTTTGGGATTAGTACTTGGGATTTAGAATTAGTTAGAGTAATTCTTGCGCATTTGGGATTTTAATGTGCAATTCTTTTCAGGATATGGCTGACGAGAGTCACGGTAGTGTTGGCCAGGGAGGTGGTCATCATCATCGTCGCCATCATCATCAGGATGATCAACATCGTCCTCATGAGGGTCGACGTCGCTATACTATTAATAAGTTCATGCAGGTAGGACCGAAACCCTTAGTGGGAGGCGAGAATCCTGAACAAGCTAGAAGCTGGATGTCTAAACTTGAGAGCACGTTCCGAGATTTCGAGTGTACTGAGGAGCAGAAACTGGAAGTTCTAGAATTCGTTCTAGAGGATAGAGCACGTTTTTGGTGGGATGCCAAGGTTGCTCAGGCACGTACTGAGAGAGGACAGGTGACTTGGGGGGATTTCTGTCGGGAGTTTCAGAAATTATATTTTCCTCCGGCTGTTCGCCAAGCACGATCTATGGAGTTGCTTACTTTGAGGCAAGGATCAATGACTATTGATCAGTATCAGCAGCGATTTCTTGATCTGCTACCTTTCAGTCCTCATATCAATGCGAGTGATGCGTTGAAGTATGATATCTTTCTGCAAGGCCTGAACCAAGATATCTACGCACAGGTTGTCGTCTGTGATGACCCAGTGTCTTATGAGACTTTGGTGAACCGTTGCCGTCTTGTGGAGACCAGCAACAGGCGTGGACAGTTGATGATGCCAGTACAGCCTAGTGGATTTGTTGAGCCTCGAGCTCAATCGGTTGTGCCATCTGTACCTACGTCTTCTTCTACTCCTACTACTTCGTCTGGTTCTCGTGGTTCACGAGGTACTTTCCGCTTTGGAAAGAAGAAGAAGAAGAAGGAGGAGTTTTGTAGCCACTGTGGTGGGAAGCATCCTGCAGCTTCATGTCGGAGAGCTACTGGGGCTTGTTATATTTGTGGTCAACAGGGACATCTGCGGAGAGATTGTCCTCAGCGTATGGGTTCTGCTAGTGGATCGGGATCCCAGGTTGGATCTCAGGCTTTCTACTTTTCCACGTCAGCAGCCAGCACCACAGAGTTCTTCTGGTTTTCGTCCCCAGACTCAATGGCAGGTGTTTGCTCTGTCTCAAGAGCAGGCTACTGAGGGAAGCGATCGCATGTTGGCAGGTAACTTCTTGTTATGTGGTATTCCTGCACTTGTATTAATTGATACTGGAGCATCGCATTCCTTTATTTCTAGTCGCTTCGTTAAGAGACATAGATTACCTTACGTATCATTAGATATGGATTTAGTTGTATCTACTCCGTTGGAGCAGGAGATAGTAACTAAGCGTCTAGTGATGGGTTGCCTTCTGGAATTTGAGGGTAATGTGTTATCGGCTAATTTGATGATATTAGCGATGAAGGATTTTGATTGTATTTTGGGAATAGATATGCTGACTTTGTATCACGCTACTGTGGATTGTTATCAGCGTCTGGTACAGTTTCATCCCATTGAGGGTGATAGCTGGTACTTTTATGGTGAGGGTGCGCGGACCTACGATGCCACTTGTTTCGGCTCTGAAGGCATTTCATGTCTTGGAGTCAGGTGGGGAGGGCTACCTCATCTATGCGGTTGATATGTCTGCGAGTAGTCTGGGTATTGATCAGCTACCGATTGTCAGCGAGTTTCCTGACGTATTCCCTGATGAGATTCCTGGTTTTTCTCCGGTTCGAGAGGTTGAATTTGGTATTGACTTAGTACCAGGAACTACGCCTATATCCCGAGCACCTTATCGATTGGCACCGTCAGAGATGAGGGAATTGAAACAGCAGTTACAAGATCTGCTTGATAAGGGATATATTCGTCCGAGTGTTTCTCCATGGGGAGCACCTGTTTTGTTTGTCAAGAAGAAGGATGGATCGATGCGATTATGTATTGATTACAGGCAGTTGAATCGTGTCACCATCAAGAATAAGTATCCTTTGCCGCGGATTGATGATCTGTTCGATCAACTACAGGGTACTTCTGTTTATTCGAAGATAGATCTGAGATCTGGATACCATCAGATGCGGGTACGAGACTCAGATATATCTACGACTGCTTTCAGGACCAGATACGGGCATTATGAGTTTCTGGTGATGCCATTCGGTTTGACGAATGCATCGGCAGTCTTTATGAATCTGATGAATCAGGTATTTCGAGATTATCTGGATAGATTTGTCATCGTCTTTATAGATGATATTCTTGTTTATTCTCATGACAAGGATGAGCATGCACAGCATTTGAGGATTGTTCTACAGACATTACGAGATAAGCAGCTATATGCGAAATTGAGCAAGTGTGAATTCTGGCTTGATCGGGTAGTATTTCTCGGTCATGTGATTTCGAGTGAAGGGATATCTGTTGATCCTAGTAAGATAGAGGCAGTGCTGAACTGGTCTCGTCCGACAACGGTTGCTGAGATTCGTAGTTTCTTGGGTCTAGCGGGATATTACCGTCGGTTCATCGAGAATTTTTCACAGTTGGCCAGGCCTTTGACTCAGCTTACTCGGAAAGATGTTACCTTCATTTGGTCCTCGGATTGTGAGGAGTCGTTTCATGAGCTGCGTAGACGTCTTACTACTGCACCTGTGCTAGCTCTACCTTCTGGATCAGGAGGTTATGTTGTTTATACTGATGCCTCTGGTCAGGGGTTGGGATGTGTGTTGACACAACATGGACATGTTATTGCCTATGCTTCTCGACAGTTGAAGACGCATGAGAATAACTATCCAGTGCATGATCTCGAGTTAGCCACCATTGTATTTGCGCTCAAGATTTGGAGACATTATCTTTATGGCGAGAAATTTGAGATATTTATGGATCACAAGAGTTTGAAGTATTTATTCACTCAGGCAAAGTTGAATATGCGACAGAGACGCTAGATGGATCTCCTGAAGGATTATGATTGTGAAATCAAATATCATCCAAGTTCTGCTAATCTTACTGTTGATGCCTTGAGTCGGCAGGTGAGACTGTCTGCACTTCAGACTAATGAAATATCTCATATGATTCAAGAGTGCTGTTCATTGAGTTTTACGCTCAAGCACAAGAAAGGGAGGAATGGGATTCGTTTGTATACTATTCTATCTGAGCCAGCATTGTATTCTCGGATCAGAGATGCTCAGATATCTGATGTTAAGACTCAGCGATTGGCACGTCTAGCCAATGGAGTTAATACATCTGGATTCCATTTTCAGGCAGATGGTTTATTGTGCCTATCCAATAGAGTGGTTGTACCTAATGTTGCGGAGCTCAGGAATGATATTCTATCTCAAGCTCACAGGAGTCGATTATCAGTTCATCCTGGAAGTATGAAAATGTATAAGGACTTGCGAACTAGATTCTGGTGGAAGGGGATGAAGCGAAGTGTGTATCAATTTGTTTCGAGATGTTTGGTTTGTCAACAGGTCAAGGCTGAACATCGACGACCAGGTGGATTACTGCAGAATCTTGAGATTCCCGAATGGAAGTGGGAGCACGTAACTATGGATTTTGTCACCCACTTACCTATGACGTCACGTCAGTGTGATGCTATCTGGGTCGTTGTTGACCGTTTGACGAAATCAGAACACTTTATTCCTTATAACCGGGAGTATTCTTATGATCGCATGGCACGCTTATATATCCAGGAGATTGTGCGATTACATGGGATTCCAGTGAGTATTGTCAGTGATAGTGATCCGCGATTTACTTCACGTTTTTGGGGTAGTTTTCAGCAGGCGTTGGGTACCACTCTGAGTTTGAGCACTGCGTATCATCCGGAGACTGATGGGCAGTCAGAGCGCACTATTCGTACGCTGGAGGATATGCTACGTTCTTCTGTCATGGATTTTGGCTTATCTTGGCAGGATCAGTTACCTTTGATTGAATTTGCCTACAATAACAGTTATCATCGTAGTATTGATATGGCACCTTTCGAGGCATTGTATGGTCGACGGTATCGTACTCCGTTATTCTGGGATGAAGTCGGGGAACGGCAAGTCGAGGGTCCTGAATTGGTGCAGCAGATTGTAGACAAGGTAGATTTGATCAAGCATAGGATGAAAGTTGCTCAAGATAGACAACTTAGTTATGCGAATATTCGCCGCAGGCCACTTCAGTTTGAGCCTGGCGAATATATTTTTCTGCGAGTATCACCTTTCAGGAAGGTGATGAGATTCGGTGTGAAAGGCAAGTTGTCTCCTCGTTACATTGGGCCTTTCCAGATACTGGAGAAGATCGGAGATGTTGCTTATCGTTTGGCTTTACCGCCATCTCTTTCCAGTATACACAATGTTTTTCATGTGTCGTTGCTTCGACAGTACATAGCAGATGAATCTCATGTGATTCAGTCTACTGATATTCAGCTAGAGCCAGATCTGTCTTTTGTTGAACGACCAATCTGTATCCTAGACAGGAAGGAGAAAGTTCTTCGGAACAAGACTATACCACTTGTGATGGTACAGTGGCAGCGCCGAGGCGTTGAAGAAGCAACTTGGGAAACTGAGAGTCGTATGCGAGCAGAATATCCTGAGTTGTTTGCTTTGTATTTTTGATTACCATGTAAGATGTAATTACCGTTGTTGTAATAAGACATGGTTTGATGTTTCATATTGTTATCTTGATTTGTCTTTAGATGTTATTTCGCGGACGAAATATCTAAAGGTGGGGAGAATGTAGTAACCCAGAAACTATTTTAAGATAATAATATGTTAAACATGATTAAGGGTTGGTATTTAACCAATTTCGGAGTGTTATTGAACTTCAGAAGTAAAATTTGGGCTTTTTAATTTTGGGCCGGATAGTAAGCTCCGATCCCAGATAGTAAGCTCCGATTCTGGATAGTAAGCTCCGATCGGAACGGAAGCTCCGATCCTGGAACGGAAGTTCCGATCCCCAGCTGCCAGAAATGATCGATGACTCAGTCGCGAGTTTTGACAAGTGTCGATCATAGAGGAGATCGGAAGCTCCGATCGTAGATCGGAAGTTCCGATCCTGGCGTGGCATACATGCACGCAATGAGCTGGATCGGAAGCTCCGATTCCGAAATCGGAAGTTCCGATCCTGGCCGAGAAATTTGGCTATAAATAGGGCCGTTCAGAGTTCATTTTCAATTACGAATTCCCGAGTTTCCTTCTTCAGTTATATAGTGTGAGATATACACTTGAGGGCCCTATCGGTTATAATAGAGGTTCTGGAATAACCAAGGTGTGGTTATAGTCATCCGGGACTAGCGACTCCAAAGGGCTAACTACGGACGAAGGTATGGTCCGAGAATCTATTTAAGTTTTGGGAGTACTTATTAGCTTAGTTAAGGCTTATAGAATTTATGTAGTGATACGGTGAACTTTTGAATATAGGCTTGGAACCTAGGATCCTATTATACTTGAACTAGCCTAGAGGTACGTACACATTGACTGAGATTGCCAGCGAGTAAGTACCAGCTCCGTCCATCCTGCGACCTGCCCCATGGAATAGGGTGTCCAAGATAACAACTAGGACGTGAGCGCTACGCCCAGTACATAGACATGAGTAAACATATGTATATAATACATGCAACATGATGACTGGTAAAAGATCATCTGAAAAGTCATGCTCAGAACCGGCGCCATATGAGTGCTGCCACCGCACGGATCAACCTCTGGGTGCAACCACACTCGTCTAGTACACCTGAGTAGACAGACATAAATGCCCCCGCCGTCGCGGTACTCTCAGTGACAGACTATCGAGTATAGAGCTGAGCGGCTCTATAATCAGGTATAACAAGGAATAGGCTCAACGTGTATATGCACATGACATATGAGTATAGAAAACGGTAAATCATACATCATGCCATATAATAATGCCAAATAAATGCAACATACAAACATGTATACTCGCTGGCAATCTCAGTCAATGTGTACGTACCTCTAGGCTAGTTCAAGTATAATAGGATCCTAGGTTCCAAGCCTATATTCAAAAGTTCACCGTATCACTACATAAATTCTATAAGCCTTAACTAAGCTAATAAGTACTCCCAAAACTTAAATAGATTCTCGGACCATACCTTCGTCCGTAGTTAGCCATTTGGAGTCGCTAGTCCCGGATGACTATAACCACACCTTGGTTATTCCAGAACCTCTATTATAACCGATAGGGCCCTCAAGTGTATATCTCACACTATATAACTGAAGAAGGAAACTCGGGAATTCGTAATTGAAAATGAACTCTGAACGGCCCTATTTATAGCCAAATTTCTCGGCCAGGATCGGAACTTCCGATTTCGGAATCGGAGCTTCCGATCCAGCTCATTGCGTGCATGTCTGCCACGCCAGGATCGGAACTTCCGATCTACGATCGGAGCTTTCGATCTCCTCTATGATCGACACTTGTCAAAACTCGCGACTGAGTCATCGATCATTTCTGGCAGCTGGGGATCGGAACTTCCGTTCCAGGATCGGAGCTTCCGTTCCGATCGGAGCTTACTATCCAGAATCGGAGCTTACTATCTGGGATCGGAGCTTACTATCCGGCCCAAAATTAAAAAGCCCAAATTTTACTTCTGAAGTCCAATAACACTCCGAAATTGGTTAAATACCAACCCTTAATCATGTTTAACATATTATTATCTTAAAATGGTTTCTGGGTTACTATAGTTTTAGTATCTCAAACTTATATCTATACGCACCACTAATGGTTGGAAATTGAGATATTGATGATTTCTAGTTGAAGTCATATCATATAAACATTCCATAGACACTCATGAACCACTTAACAAAAAGTTGATCACATGTTTTCTAATTTTAATATATTTTCTTGCGTGAACAACTCATTAATAATTCAATATTTAAAATAATTAATCACATTAACATTCGGTGGATACAACAATCTTCCCGCCGAATACTCAAATTCGATAACAATGTCTTATATTAACTTCTATATGTATCATATTTTTACTTGAATGTACCTGATTTAATTACATATATACCTTGTTTAACTATTTTATTATTTACTTATCAATTGACATTAGTGTAGTTTTTTTGTGTAAATACTCAAATCGGAGAAATATGTTCTATATTCACCTCATTATGTACCTTATTTTAATACTATTGTACCTTATTTATTTGGATTTATATCATCTTGAAGTGTCTATACGCACCACTAATGATTTGAGAATTTGGATATAGGTGATCTCTAGTTGAAGTCGTAGCATATAAACATTTCATAGACATCATGAACCACTTACCAAGAAGTTGATCACATGTTTGCTAATATTAATATATGTTCTTGTGCATGTGAACATCTCATTAATAATTAAAAATTTAAAATAACTAATCATATTCACGTTTGGTGAAGACCACAATATTCTCATCGAATACTCAAATTTGATAACAATATGCTCTATTAAATCTTCTCTATATTATATTTGTATTTGGATGTACCTAATTTACTTATATATGTACCTTGTTTAACTTTTTTATTATTAACTTATCAATTGATATCAACGTAGTTTTTTGTATAAATACTTAAATGAGAGAAATATGTGATATATTCACCTCATTATTTACCTTATTTTAATACTGTTGTACCTTATTTACTTGGATCAGTACTTGATTTCAGCGTGCAAAGCAACCCATGCGCATACCCACGTCTGTGTGGGTTGCCTCATAGGTTTGGCGGAAAATTCCTTAAAACTTATATGTGACGCACACACACTTTCATGTCCGCGTGGGTTGAGCAAAAAATTCGCGGTACTCATATTTGTTTAAATGTGTACTTTATTGTCTCCAATATGTACCTTGTTTTAACATATTTGTACCTGATATACTTAAATGTGAGAAATATGTGATATATTCACCTCGTTATGTACCTTATTTTGACATTGTTGTACCTTATTTACTTGAATTTGTACTTGATTTCAGCGTGCAGGGCAACCCATGCGCATCCTCACGTCCGTGTGGGTTGAGCAAAAAATTCTTTAAAACTCATATGAGAGCCACACCCATACACATGTCCACGTGGGTTGGATAAAAAATTCTTACCACTCATATTTGATACATATGTACTTTATTCTTCCCAATATGTACCTTATTTTAACATGTTTGTACTAGACATACTTAAGTGTACTTGATTTCAAGTAATTGATTATTTATTTCTCAATTTGTCATGAGTATATTTCGTGTGGATGACTACTCATATTTGATACATATGTACTCTAATGTCCACGATATGTACCATATTGTAACATTTATATATTTGATGTACTTAAATATATACGTGATTTCAAATGTTTAATTATTTACTTGTCAATCAACACTAATATATATCTCATGTGAGTGATTACTTATCCTCATCAAATGGATACATTGATAGAATCAGTACAGAATAAATCACAAAAATGTCAATTTCACAATGAAATTTACACAATAATTTAAGTAATCACATAAACCTCCATTTTCAACAAATCCAAGAAAAAAGCGCTCCAAAAATTCCATCACTGCGCAAACATGATGGCCTAGTTGTTGTTCTTGGATCCTGAGATTATGGCTTTCTGAATAATATTATATATCCATTTTATTAACCAAAATCACAAAACCCACAAAACACGATCTAATTTTCCTCCCAATATTGCTTCCAATAATATGTGGCGGCTTAGTTTTGTTTCTCTATAATACCTGCTCATCCATGGCGACCCGCCCCCTCTTTTTTTTCTTCTCTTATTTTTTTCCCATTCTTCTCTTTTTTGTTGTCTTAGGCGATCAATCCACAGGGTACGTGATCGTGAATGCCTTCTTTATTGGGAAGGGAAGCTTCCATGCATATGCAGAGGGGTTGAGTAATTGGGATTCGATGGATGAAACTCCATGTCGATGGTCTGATGTACGTAACCTGCAACTTCAAGAATGGAGTTGTGGAGATAAACCTGAGGTACATTGAAAGAGACAATCCATTTAACATTTAATATATATTAAAGGTTATTTTAGGGTTTAAATTAAAAAAATAAGGACATATTGGTAATTTCGAATCAAAAAATGAGTTGAAACATACAAATGTGATATGTCAGGGACTGGAGAATTACAAGAACTGACATAGGGACTGGCCCCAAACTAAAGTTTGGGTTTAGGGATTTAATCCCAATTTATCGTCATTTTATCCCATATTATATGGCACTGTTTGGTTTGAGTGATAGGATAAATAATCCATAGATAAGTAATATAATGTAAATTAAAAATAAATAAGAAAAAATAGTTAATACATAATTTGATTTTATGGATAGATTATAATTTATTTGATGTAATTGATGTAAAATTATTAATTAATAAATAGATAAATAATATGACAAAAATAAGGCGAAATTAATTGGGATAAGTTATACATAGATTAATAATACATCAAACCAAACCATGCCTATAATGTATAAATATGTATTCACTCCTCGACTTTAATCCTTGTTCGGTATGTGAATGAATTGGAGAAATTATATTTTTGTTACGTAAATTGTGTGTTTTTCACTTTTTGATCCTATCGTTCATCGGTTAATTTAATTCACGGTCTTAGTTTACTAACTTTAATTGTTTTTCGACTTTTTCTCATCAGATGTGGCGTCATTTTTAACAAGCCATGTTTACTTAGTTAGATTAATTATATAGAGATTAATAGTACTAAGACTATTAAACTAATTTTATAGGATGCGAAATAATGATGGATAATCAATAATATGTTTACTTTTATATATCACTTTTATGATTGAGATAATGATTAAGTGACGAGTTACAAATTTTTCTTTTTCTTATAATATACAATATTATTTTTAATTTTTGTTTGTAAAATTGAGGTTGTGATTTTTATTAAAGAATGTAAATTATTATTAATCCACGTGTAAATTATTTTAGTTGACCTAAATATATTATTGAGTATATATATTATTTATTTTTTAAAACAAAAATTAATAAATTAAATTGATTAAAAAAACATTTTCATGAATAAGGATAAAATCCCTTGAATTGTGTTAATCATCTCTTAAATCATTAAAATTTATATTCATGTTTTATAAATTTTAAATCGATTTTTATATATTAAAATCAAATGAAATGTATTAAATATTTCTTAAAGTACTTGAAATTTCTATTCATATTTTATAATTTTTTAAATGAGATTTTCATATATTATTTTTGGGAAGTAACGGATATTAATGTAATTTTTTTCAATTGGAAAGAAAATTAGGTGCAAATAATTATTTATCACATTTTTTTATTTGTGATAAATCATCAATGTTTAAAGCTTAAATTATGTAAATGTATATGAACTTTATGAATTAATACGAGTACTAAAAAACAAATAACATGATATTAAAAAAATTATTAATATAATCTAGATGTCTATCATAACAAGTAAACTTAGGCCATGTTTGGTAGCCATGATAATGGCCTGATTAAGTAAGGAGTCACATGTTTGTCTCGTTTGTAGACATGAGTGGGATAACTCCGGGCCCGTTATTCTTTTCTATGGCCCACGAAAAAGTGCTGACAATGAAACCCAAGTTAAACAAGGTATTGCTAGTCCACAATGCTACAGTAGATGGGAAATGAGATTGCAATGACGATTTTGACCCTAGCCCTAATAATTACACAAACCCACGTGCGTGTACAGTGAGGGGCAAATTTGAAAAAAAACATGATAATACAACTTTTAATCATACACACAAAAAACCAAACAAACAAATTAAAGTTTTATAAATATATTTTAAAATTTAATTGAAATATATACTTATCTCTCGATTTATCTTTACATTAATAATCATATCACATGTACCAAGCATAGCCTAACATTTAAGTTAATTCCTTGCAAGTCAACATTCTGATTGGAAAAATTGAAAATTAATTGATCGAAAATGTGACCCAAAGAACAAAAACGGAATTTTCTCTTATAAATTTGGATCCGTTATTAGCCGATTATATCCATTTATTTCCCTCTCACTAACAATTTTTTTTAAAAAAAACAAAAAATTATTTTATATTGGTCCTACGGACATGCTGAAAATTCTTATCTCCGTGATTTGATTTCCTCAAATTTGTTTGTTTGTTTGCCGTTTAATTTTTATTATTTCATGATGATGATGATTACATAGTTTATTGTTTCTTGAAGTTTTATTTCATTGGGGCCACTTTGGTTGAAATTAAAATAGTGTCCAATTTATCGATTTTGTATAAAAATCCTATAATTTAGTGGGCAATCCAATTTGGATCCTCTGTCAACTTTTTTTTTATGGACCCCCATTATCTCTTATGTTTCACATGAAATTAAATATATTACAAATTATATTATTATTTTCTATTCTTTTAATTTTGTTCCCAGCTCATCGTGAAACTCCAATTACACTCCTAATATATCCTATATAAACTTTCCACCAGCATAATTATATATATATATATATATATATATATATATATATATATATATATATATAAATTTTCAGTTACCCAACAAATAATGTTTACTTTGTTCCTGACCACTAAAATCCGGTACCGTATTTTAGTGGTGCGAAAAAAAAAATGTCGAAAGTGAAGTGGGCAGAAAATGTTAGACAACTGAAAACTTCAATATATATATATATATATTAGTTTTGCTATGCTGCCTACCAACCGTGCCAACCTCTGTGCCCACCATGTATAAAACACTCAACTATTGCACTTGGTGAGCGCAAAGGTTGGCACGGTGGATGGGCAAAATAGCAAAATATATATATTCCACGAAATGGAGAAGGTGGTTAGTTTGTTTAATAAATAAAATAAATCATATAGACATGTTATTGAAAACGATAAAAAACAGTACAAGAGAGTGAGATTAAGCTAAAATTTCTCTTGACTAAAAAAAATGTAAAAACTTTGTTATGTGTTTGATTAATGAACAGAAATTTGATTCTTTCTACTTAAACTTTCTCGAGATCTCATCACAAAAAATTGTCTTAATACAATTTATTTGATTTACACAGTGTAATAACAACTTAAAATTCAGTAGAAAAAAATGTACAAATTTTGAGTACAAAAATATGGAAACGCAATAAATAAATAAATAAATAATAAATAAATAAATAAATAAAGGAGTAAAGGAGCTACTACAACACCACTCCTCAAAGTGGCGTAGCCAGAATTATCGATTAGAGGGGGCGAATTCAATATATTTTAAAAAATGTACAATAAATATAAATATGGATAATTAATTAATTCTACAGCTAGACTTTTAAACAGAAAATTTGACTATGAATGCCTCGGGGAGATCGAATAGACAGTTTGATATTTGCTACACTCTTGATATATTTTATATAAGAACAGTTTTAGAAACATTTAAGGCCTAGCAAACCTCGACCCAACTATTACACAACTTTTTTGCCTATATATACAAATGGATTTCCTAATATATTCAAATAAGATCTTCTTCTTCTTCTTCTTCTTCTTTTTTTTTTTTTTTATTATTAATGAAAACTACCAAATATTATTTGATAACTAATTCTTAATCAAATCGGTGAAGCCCAAAATAAATTTAGTTCATTTTTCTCCTTTTCATAAAAAATTGATAATAATCAGTAATTTCTCCTTCTTACCTATGATTAAATAATTATTTTTCTATTTTCATAAAATACTATCTTTATCTATATTTTTTTAATTCAATCATATATTTATATATCGTGTTTATATTGTTAGATTACATAGTCTATCACTTAAAATGAAAAAAAATGAAAAAACTAATAACGTGAAATAAAAAAATTATCATTGTTAGATAAATATTTCAATATATAGAAGTCACATGTATGATATTAAGTTATTAATATTAAGACATCGTTTGGTTTGAATGATAGGATAAGTAATCCATAGATAAGTAATATAATGTAAATTAAAAATAAATAAAAAAAATAGTTAATACATTATTTGATTTGATGGATAGATTATAATTTTTTTGATTTAATTGATGTAAAATTATTAATTAATAAATAGATAAATAATATGACGAAAATAAGACGAAATTAATTGAGATAAGTTATACATAGATTAATAATACATCAAAC